>NC_051314.1:91645547-91946541 GCF_015220235.1 Choloepus didactylus
TGTGGGGATGACAAATCTGAAATCTATACGGCAGGGTAGAAATTCAGGCAAGAATTGATTTTTGCCATCTTGAGTCTGACATCCATAGGAGAGGCTGGCAGGCTGGAAACTCAGATAAGAGTTGATGTTGTAGCCTTGAGATAGAATTTTTTCTCCAGGAAACCTCAGGGATATTCACCCCCCCCACCCCCGCTATTAAAGCCTTCAGTTGATTGGACGAGGCCCACCCACATTACTGAAGATAATCTCCTTTATTTAAAGTCAACTGATTATACATGTTAATCATTATCTACAAGATAGCTCCACCACAACACTGAGACTGCTATTTGCCTAAATAACTGGACACCATAGCCTAGTCAAGTTGACACATAAAATTAACCATCACAACTCTCTATGCTCTACCATACTGGCTTATATCTGTTTTTCAGACATGACAAAATACACCTCAACAGACCCTCTGCTTGTAGTGCTGTTCACCAGCCCAGAAAACTTTCACAAAGAGCCCATCAGAAGCTGCCTTCTCTTTCACCTCCCCTTTCTCTTCAGGAGAGCTATTCTCAATCATGCTGTTTTCCTTCTAAGCACTCATCACTCTCAAAAAAAAAAAAAAATCATTTGTCTGCTTGCTTATTCCCCATCTCTCCTCCCCACCCCTTTTAGAATGTAAGCTTCAACAGAGCAGACACCTCATCGGTCTGGTCAATCAGAGGAAGGTTTACCTTGAAGCTAATGATGCTTATGCTCAGGGCCTCTCACTTGCACGGTCTTCTTCTGAAACCTCATATCTAATTTCATATGTGTCACTTTGTATTCTTATTTGTAAAGAAGGCTCCTCAAATTGCTTCAGGTCCCACAAAATCTGGATCCACCCTTGTTCATTATTATATCCCCACAGCCTAAATTGGTGCCTACCATATTATTAAAACCTCAGTAAAACTTTGTTAATGAATGAATGTTGCCTGGCATATTATGAGAATTCCTGATGTGTCTTCCCACTCTAGGGAAGGGATTCCCATGCCTTTTACATTTGTCCTGCACTTTGCTTCCACATGAATCCTCTTAAAATACCACTTTCATCCTGCTCTCTGTTCCATAAATCTTCAACAGAGAATAAAGTTCAAATCTCTTAGCCTGTCATTCAAGGTCTGCCACAACCTTCTTTTTAATCTTATCTTTCACTTCTCGTCTTCATAAACACTCTACCACAGGCAGACAGGTCTATTTACTGTTCACGAACATTCGTTATTCCTTCTGTCCCCCTAATCTTCACATTAACTATTTGCCTTATCTGGAGATCCACGTTCTTCCAGCCTTGCCACTTGGGCACTTTGTCTATACTTCAAGACCCTTCTCCACGAAGCTTTCCCACAGACCCAGTGTTCCCTCCCTCTTCTGAACTCTGGTCAGGTATGCCATTCATTAGAACTGCCCTGTTTTACTAATTATCTCCTTTTTTCTCTGAGTCCTGCCTGCCCTTCTGGATTATATAAGCACTTTACTCAGGGACCACAGTCTCACTGGAGCCATCTCCAGTTTAGAGGCTCCAGTGGAGACTGAAGAGGTCATTGGGAGGCCAATTGGGGTCATATATTTGGAGCCAAACTGGAAGAAGTAACATAATTTCATGGCTTTCCTGGAACCAAATACAATCACCAGAAAAGAGAGAAGAAATAAAGTCATGTAAGAATGGCAACAGAATATTTTAATGTTAAGTTCCCAAATCATAAATTCTTCAAGGGCAGCTCTATAACAGCTCCCAAAAAGTGACTGGCTTAAGGACATTTGTTGCGAGATTGCATCCCTAAAGGATTGTAGGATAGCAGTTGATAATGTGCCAGTTTGGATGTATTATGTCCCCCAAAATGCCATGTTCTTTAATGAAATCTTGTGGGGCAGATATATTAGTGTTGATTAGGTTGGAATCTTTGGATTAGGTTGTTTCCATGGAGATGTGACCCACCCAACTGTGAGTAATACCTTTGATTAGATTATTTCCATGGCATTGTGGCCCTACCCATTCAGTGTGGGTCTTGATTTAATCATTGGAGTCCTATGTAGGAGTTCAGACAGAAGGAGCTCATTTGCTACAGCTGAAAGACATTTTGGAGACCACCGTTGAAAGCAGACTTTTGCTGATGCTTTGGAGAACATAAGAGAGAACAAAATACCCCAAAAGAAACATTTTGAAAAACACACAGGAGCTGAGAGATGAGCTGGAACACAACGCAGGATCAGCAGATGCCAGCCACGTGCCTCCCCAGCTAACAGGTTTTCTGGATGCCACTGGCCTTTCTTCGCTGAAGGTAAAATTGTCTTGATGCCTTAATCTGGACATTTTCATGACCTTCAGACTGTAAATTTGTAACCAAATAAACCCCCTTTATAAAAGCCAATCCATTTCTGGTATTTTGCATAACAAACAGCAGCGTTAGCAAACTGGAACAATAATGGCGGTGGTGACATGACCGCGATGCAAAGAAAGCCCTGGTCCTCTAAGGTGGATGAGACCCTGGTTTTCTTTGATGGGATCCTGCCTGAGCAGAATATATTCTGTTATAGCTTTCTATGTATGCAACACCAAAGCAAGTTGAGTTTTTCCAAAGGGAAGTATAATTTGTATTTCATTTTAAAAAAAATAGTTACATTTTCCCCAAGGCATAAAGAAAGAGTTGCCTTCAAGCAATATATTTCCAGAAAAGGAACTACATTTAGGAAATGGGGAAGAGCTTTTGTTTCCTGCTAGCATAGGCTTCTTTGTCTTCTTTTGTGTGTGTTTCAGTGATAGGCAAAATGACAGTCCTTTAGTAGAAGTTAAAATTATAGTCCTAAAAAATCTACTCAAATACAGTATTTTATTTCAGTTTATACTCATTTCCAATTGTGCTTAATCTTTTCCAGGCTTGTTATTGCTTTCTCTTACAGTTTCTACTGTGAAATGACATTTTTAGTCTCTTTTGCCCTCTATTGAATTGCCCTGGTAATAACAGTAACTAGCAAAATGATATTTCTCTAGCTTATAAGGAAGACATAAATATTTGATCTCAGATCAGTGGAGTGTGTAATTGTTGCTGTAGAAGAAATCTTTGATTGCCGCCCAAATCTGGAGGCCTATTAAAACTTAATTTCTGGGTCCACTCCATATATACAAAACTCAGAACATTTCATAGCACATAAGTTAACTCTTTTCTTTTCCTATGGCAAACAATTCTCCCTCTCCACTGGGGATGGAGCAGAAGGAAATGTACCTCCACCCACGAAACTAGGTTCTAGATATTAGAGAACAATTCCTTCAATGAAGGCTGAAAAATTCTGGAAAGAAATATCAAAGGAAATTGCAGATTGTCTCCCTTAGGAGTCATTAAAAATAGGATAGATTCTCATGTGTCTGCACATCTGACAGCTATTACTGTTACTAATTTCTGCAAAATCGTAAAAAAGGAAAATAACAGGAAAAATATAGCTATGAAAGCAATTACTATACTAGCTTGCTTTTACAAACATTTTAAAAAACTGAGTTGATACAAAAAAATTGGAAAAACTATGGCTTTGTAGCAAATACTATTTATAAATTGTATTCACAGAATTCTAAAACCATAAAAAGGAAACATAAAACAAATATTTTAAAAGTAACAGTGGCAGAGGTATAACCCATGAAGTTTTTCCTCCTAATACTTGCATCACAAATCTAAGTCGGATTTAGCTACTGGCTGACTCATCTCATTATATTCAGATGAGTGAAGTACTAAAGAAGTAGATAATCCTGCAGCTTAATTTTATACATTAGTTTCAAAGTCTCTCAGTCATCCCTAAAGCTGTTATGGTAACACAATTAACTGATCTATCATCTATCTCTTCTAGTCACTCTCCCTCCCCACCTCTTGATAAAAAGTTTAGCCGAGCATGAAGGTAGATGACCCAAGAGGGTCAAATACACATTATCTGCCCCCAGATAATTCAAGATTGACTGAAGCATAACTGCAAAAAAAAGAAATCTAATGTGATTTTTAGACTCCAAGGGGCTGTGATTCTCTTGGTGGATACATCTAGAAAATAATTCTCCTATTGAAGATCTGAAAGGCTAAAAGCACTAGTTAAGAAACTAGACTCTGGAGTCAAACCACGCAAAAATCTAATTCCAGTTATGCCACTTAATTGCTGTGTGGTCTCAAGCAAGTTCCTTAACCCCTTTGGCCTCGATTTCATCATCTATATAATGAGAAAAATAAAACCTCATAGAATTCAGAAGATTAAATAAGACAATTATCTTTAAAATTCTAGGGAAAACTTGGCCAGAAGAGTCCTATTCGATTCATGTTAGTCATAAGTAGCATCAGCACAATGATTGTAATTCTCAACAACATCTCCATCACTAGTAGCATTAATAATAAAGATAATTTTAGTAGCCTTGACAGGTCAAATTTCCCTAGGCATTTGCTGGGAAAGAAAGCAAAGAGAAGAAACCTGATTTCTGTGCCTGCACCCACTGGGGGCTGCTATGATGCTCCCACCCAACTCAATACTGTGCTTGAGGCTATGACTCAGGCCAGAAGAAGGTCCGTAGCAGGCCCTTGGCCTCACCCAAAGGATGCCACTGTGGTCCCAGGTCAACTGTACACTTTCTAAGCAGGGTTCAGAGCTGTTCAGTAAATTGGTCAGCCAGGGGCCATGGAAGCCTTGAGCTGTCAGTTAACAGTTTTTGTTTCAGGTATGCATGGTCCTGGTTTAGGCCAAGAATCAGTATTATTTGACTTTATAGCTTTTGTACAAGGAAAACTGTTGCACAATCCTGGGCCCCAAAATGTTACACAGGATGACATCTGTATGCAGAACACAAATGTGTAATTCTGAAGTATCTAGTATCAGTATGTTTCAAATGCAGGAATTCATAAGTTGGATACAGAGGTTATTTCTTTTCCTTTTCTTTCCTTCTTTTCTTTCCAGCTCATACCCTGGTGGTGTATCTGTCCCTGGCAGGGAAGGAGCAGGGTTTCTCCACTATGGCATGCAAACACAAGACAGCACCTATGTGTAGAAAAATTTTCTGTGTTGGCCATGGATTGAGATTTGCTGGTAGTTCCAATGCCCACTACAAAAGCTGACCTTGTTCTGTTTCCTCTCTGTGTGCAAAAAATATTTTTCCATTAGAGCCTGTGTGAGTTGTGCTTTTGCTGGTGACCCCAAAACCTATATTGGAGTGGGCTGACATCTCTTTAAGAGTCTCTTCTTCTGACTGACACTTTGGGGTAGTTGGCAGAATTGCCAAGAAAAAAGAACATCATGGCATGGTAGAGGTGTAAGAGATCGTCAGTTCAGTCATCCCAGGGTGGTGCTGGCTTCCCAGGGGGTGCTGGGGTGACTGAGGTGCTGGCTTCCCTCTGGCCAAGTGGGGACAAGTCTCCCTATTAACAGGGATGAATTGGTGTAGTGGAAAAAGGTTGAGATGAGGGAGGTGGGTTCTAGGAAGAGCAGGGAAACTATATCCTGGCTTCTGGCCACCTGTACACTTCCCCACCACTGCCAATTGCTACAGTGTCTCAAGGAATGCCAATGACACCAGAGGAGAGTCTGGGACCCCAGTGCAGGATGATCTACTGTGTGTGTGCTATTTGCCAGCACAAGGTTAGACTTGTTTTCACTCAACACAGGACTACTAATGGTGTTGCTGAAAACCAAACTGTAGAAATGAGGTCTTTTTCTGAGAGCAAAATGTGGAAGTTAAAAGAGAGATGGGGTGTGACCGGCCATAGAAGGTCCCCCCCAATAGGTGGAGGGGACACCAACAAAAACGGAAGAGAGACAGTGGCTGCAGTGATGTGGTGAGTGTGTTCCCACAGGACTGCCTCCCAGCAGGCAGCAGCAAAACCACTACCAGGCAAGGGAGTGAGCAGCAGCTCTCCACTCCCATGCACCTACCTTGGCAGTTTGCTAGGGGGTGATCCTCCACAGCCAGACAGCAGGGAGCTCCCATGAGAAACCTGGTGGGCAGCATTTGCTCTCCCCCCACAGAAGTTCGGTGGTGCAATGGCAAGAAGCCGGTAAGGGAGAGGCACCATACTGGCGATCAGGAGCCCCTCCCACACTGCACAGACTCGCAGGCACGTGGGAGACATGGAGCAGGCAGGCAGGGTCCATGTTCCATCTGCAGAGTGCCCTTGAGCAGACTCCCTGCCTACCTGTTCAGGGTCCACAGTGCAGCCCCAGGACAGGCAGTCCCCAGTGTACATGGAGATCCAATGCACTGATTGGTTCCCCCATCCAGTTTGGACTCCACCCATCGCACAGAAGTTCAGGGAAGACCTACATGAGAATGCAGCAGCAAAACCTGCCACCTGCTGGTAGGTTAGGAAAACTGCACTCCAGAAAGCTGTACCTCAAGAGCTCCATCTGCTGGTAGGATTGGGAAACTGCACTCCAGCAAGCTATAGCTCTACCAAATTATATATAAAAGCTCAAATAATTCTGCACTTACCAAAATAACCCTATCAAGATGAGAAAATGCCCTGAAGCCAATAGAAAATTGCAAAGAACTTGAAGGATCTAGAAATATGGACAAGTCAAACTAACAAATTAAAAAGCCAGAAGAGACACAAAATTTGGAGCACTCAATTAAAGAAGTACAAACAAATCTCTAAAACAACTTCAACAAGATGGCTAAAGACATAAAGGAAATCAAGAAGACTCTACAAGAGCATAAAGAAGAATTTGAAAGAGCAAATTAAAAAAAATAGCACACCTTACGAAATAAAAGACACTGTGGCTCAAATTAAAAATATACTAGAGACACACAATAGCAGATTTAAAAAGGCAGAAGAAGGGATAAATGACCTTGAGGAGAGAGTAGTTGAATGTGAGCACACAAAAGAACAAATGGGAAAAGAATTAAAAAATTTAAAATGGATCTCAGAGAAATGATGGACAACATGAAGCAAAAAAACATAAGAATCATTGGTGTCCCAGAAGGAGAAGAGAAGGGTAAAGGGCTAGGAAGAGTGTTTCAAGACACAGTAGAGGAAATCTTCCCAAACCTTCTAAATGACATAAATCTGCAAATCTAAGATGTCCAACAAACTCCAAATAGAATAGATCCAAATAAACCTATTCTGAGACATATACTGATTACATTGTCAAATTCTGAAGAAAAGGAGAAACTTCTGAAAGCAGCAAGAGAGAAGCAATTGACAATATCCAAGGGAAACAACATAAGACTAAGTACTGACCACTTTGTAGGCACCATGGAGGAGAGAAGGCAGTGGTATGACATATGTAAGATTCTGAAAGAGAAAAATTGCCAGCCAAGAATTCTTTAACCAGCAGATCTCTCCTTCAAAACTGAGGGAGAGTTTAAAATTTTCACAGACAAACAAATGCGGAGAGAATTTGTTAACAAGAGACCTGCCCTGGAAGAAATACTAAAGGGAGCTCTACCAGCTGAGAAAAAAAGAAAGGAGAGAGAGGTCTGGAGAAGAACACGGAACTTAAGAGTTATTAGTAAGGGTAACTTAAAGGAAAAAATAAGAGAGGGAAAAAAAGTAGATGTAATAACTAAAAACCAAAGGATAAGATGGTGGTTCAAGAATTCCCTTCACAGTAATAACTTTGAATGTGAATGGATTAAATTCTCCAATAAAAAGATTCAGATTGGTAGAATGGATTAAAAAATATAACCCATCAATATGCTGTTTACAAGAGACTCATCTTTCACCCTGTGACACAAAGAGACTGAAAGTGAAATGACAGAAAAAAGTATTCCATGCAAACTGCAATCAAAAGAAAGCTGGGTAGCTATACTAACATCGAACAAAATAGACTTTAAATGCAAAGATGTCATAAGAGATAAAGAAGAGCACTATATATTAATAAAAGGGATAATTCACCAAGAAAAAATAACAATTATAAATGTTTATGCACCAAATCAAGGAGTTCCAAAGTGCATGAGACAAACATTGGTACAACTGAAGGGAGCAATAGACACAGCTACATAATAGTGGGAGACTTCAATACATCACTCTCTTCTACAGATAGAGTAACTAGACAGACAACCAGTAAGGAAAATGAGAACATAAACAATATGATAAATGAATTAGACTTAACAGACATATATAGATCGTAACATCCCAAAGTGCCAGGATATACATTCTTCTGTAGTGCCCATAGTATGTTCTCTAGGATATATCATATGCTGGGGCACAAAAGAAGTCTTAATAAATTTAAAAAGATTTAAGTTATTCAAAGTACATTCTCTGACCACAATGGAATGCAACTAGAAATCACAACCACCAAAGAACCAGATCTTTCACAAATATATGGAGGTTAAACAACATAATCCTAAACAACCAGTGGGTCAAAGAAGAAATTGCAAGAGAAATTGGTAAATATTTAGAGATGAATGAAAATGAGAACACAACTTATCAAAACCCGTGGGGTGCAGCGAAGGCAGTGCTGAGAGGGAAATTTACAGCTCTAAATGCATATATCAAAAAGCAAGAAAGAGCTAAAACTAAAGACCTAACTGAACAACTGAAGAGGCTAGAGAATGATCAGCAAACTAACCCTAGAGCAGGCAGATGAAAAGAAATAACAAAAATTAAAGCAGAAACAAATGAGCTGGAGAGCAAAAAAACAATAGAAAGGATAAATAGAATCAAAAGTTGGTTCTTTGAGATGATCAACAAGATTGACAGGCCCTTAGCTAGACTGATGAAGTAAAAGAGAGAAGACCCAAATAGAATCAGAAATGAAAAGGGATAATTACCACAGATCCTGAAGAAATTAAAAAAAAATCATAAGAGGATACTATGAACAATTGTATGCCAACAAACTAGTCAATTTAGAGGAAATGGACAATTTCCTGGAAACACATGAACAACCTAGACTGACCCAAGAAGAAATAGAAGACCTCAACAAACCAATCACAAACAAAGAGATCCAATCAGTCATCAAAAGTCTACCTATAAATAAAAGCCCAGGGCTAGATGGCTTCACAGGGGAATTTACCAAACTTTCCAAAGAGTATTGACACTATTCCTGCTCAAACTCTTTCAAAAAATTGAAGAAAAAGGAACACTTCCTAATTCATTTTATGATGCTAATATCACTCTAATACCAAAACCAGAAAAAGACACTCCAAAAAAGAAAATTATAGGCCAATCTCCCTACCGAATACAGATGCAAAAATCCTAAACAAAATACTTGCAAACTGAATCCAAAGGCACATTAAGAGAATTACACACCAAAACCAAGTGGGGTTCATTCCTGTCATGCAAGGGTGGTTCAACATAAGAAAATCAATCAATGTAATACAACACATTAACAAATCGAAAGGGAAAAATCAAATGATCATCTTGATAGATGCTGAAAAAGCATTTGATAAAATTCAACATCTCTGTTCGATAAAAACATTTCAAAAGTTAGGAACTGAAGGAACCTTCCTCAATATGATAAAGGGCGTATATGAAAAACCCATAGCCAGCATAGTACTCCACAGTGAGAGACTGAAAGTCTTTCCCCTAAGATTGGGAATGAGACAAGGATGCCCACAGCCACCTCTATTATTCAACATTGTGCTAGAAGCTCTCTCCAGAGCAATTTACCAAGACAAAGATATAAAAGGTATCCAAATTGGAAAGGAAGAAGTAAAATTGTCATTATTTGCAGATGATATGCTCTTATATTTGAAAAATCCTGAGAATTCGACCACAAAGCTACTTGAGTTAATAAAAAAAAAAATTCAGCAGTGTGGCAGCATATAAGATTAAAGCACATAAGTCAGTAATGTTCCTGTACACTAGTAATGAAGAGGCAAAATAAAAAAAAAAAAATCCATTCACAATAGCCCCTAAAAAAATCAAGTACCTAGGAATAAACTTAACCAAGGAAATAAAAGACCTCTACACAGAAAATTACAAAATATTACTAAAGAAATAAAAAAAGACCTAAATAGGTAGAAATATATTCCGTGCTCATGGATAGGAAGACTAAAACATTGTTAAGATGTCAATTCTACCCAGACTGATCTACAGATTCAATGCAATTCCAATCAAAATTTTAACAACCTACTTTGCAGTCTTGGAAAAGCTAGTTATCAAATTTATTTGGAAGAGAAAGGGGCCTCTAATTACCAAAAACATACTAAAAAAGAAGAATGAAGAGGGGTGACTTATACTTCCAGACTTTGAAGCCTACTATAAAGCTACAGTAGTCAAAACAGCATGGTATTGGCATAAAGATAGACATACTGATCAATGGAATTGAATTGAGAGTTTGGAAATAGACACCCAGATATATGGTTGACTGACTTTTGATAAGGCCCCCAAATCTACTGAACTGGAACAGAACCGTCTCTTCAACAAATGGGGCTGGGAGAACTGAATAGCCATAATGAAAAGAATGAAAGAGGACCCCTACCTCACACCCTATACAAAAATTAACTCAAAGTGGATCAAAAATTTCAATATAAGAGACAGTAACATAAAAGTCCTAGAAGATAACATAGGGAAACATCTTCAAGACCTAGTATTAGGAGGTAGCTTGTTAGACCTTACACACAAAGCACAAACAATGAAAAAAAAGATAAATGGGAACTCCTCAAAACCAAAAGCTTCTTGCCTCAAAAAACTTTGTCAAAAAGGTGAAGAGGCAGCCAACTTTGGAAAACAATGTCTGATAAGAGACTGATATCCCGCATATACAAAGAAATCCCTACAACTCAACAACAGTAGTACAAATAGCCCAATTATAAAATGGGCAAAAGGTATAAAAAGGAATTTTTCTGAAGAGGAAATACAAATGGCTGAAAAAACACATGAAAAAGATATTCATCTTCACCAGCTATTAGGGAAATGTTAATCAAAACCACGAGATAACCATCTCACACCAATAAGAATGGCTGTCATTAAACAAACAGGGAACAATAAATGCTGGAGAGTATGTGGAGAAATTAGAACTCTTATTCATTGCTGGTGGGAATATATAATGGTACAGCCACTGTTGAAGACAATTTGTTGGTTTCTCAGAAAACTAGATATTGAATTACCCCATGATCCGGCAATTCCACTTCTTGGTATATAGCCAGAAGACTGAAAGCAGTGACTTGAACACATTCGTACACTGATGTTCATAGCAGCATTGTTCACAATTGCCAAGGGATGGAAATAATCCAACTGTCCATCAACAGATGAGTGGATAAACAAAATGTGGTATATACATAGGATGGAATACTATGCAGCAATAAGAAGTAACAAGGTCCTGAAACATACGGCAACATGGATGAAACTTGAAGATATAATGCTGAGTGAAATAAGTCAGACAAAAAAGGAGAAATATTGTATGTCATCACTTCTATGAACTCTCTGAACAATGTAAAATTAACATCTTGTAATGTAGAATATTGGGGGCTTAGTGACAGTAGCTAGTGATGACAAATGATAATCTAATATGTTCAGATACATCAATGATGGTGAATTCAAAGGTCCATGGTAATGGATAGGGGTGACAATTGTTTTTTAATGGGATTATATGAGCTGTACTGAAGGCGAATAGGATTGAAAGGGGTTGTTTAAAGGCATGTTTCCCGCAGATCAGCACCGCAAATATGGATAGGTGCTTGCATGACATACTTCTAACATATGACATTACCACAGAGAGTTGACAACAGAAGAGTATATGGGAAAAATCTACATATTGCATACTAGGGACTATAATGAATAAGAATATCATACTAGTATTACACAAATACTAGGGACAAATAATTAAGGATTGGTAAGAGCTATGAGATGTTTTGGGTCATGAGAATTGTTTTAAATGGAGAGTGAAGAGGATTGTACAACTAAGTAATGATGATGTGAGATATGGATGGATTATCATGGACATAACACATGCTATATGAACTTAGGAACCCCCTACTTTATAAGTCAAGCAATCAGTATTGAGGCTTGCTTGGGTGAAACTTATGGTTGCAAAGGAGAGGCTAAGCCCACCTATAATTATCTCCAGAGAACCTCTTTTGTTGCTCAAATGCGGACTTTCTCTCTCTAAGCCTAACTCTGTAAATAAATTCATCACCCTCCCCCCAACGTGGGACAGGACCCCCCAGATGAATGAGTCTTCCTGGTGATGTGGGACGTGTATTCTGGGAATGAGCCTGATCCTGGCATCGAGGGATTGAGAATGCGTTTTTGACCAGAAGTGGGAAAAGAAAGGCAACAAAATAAGGTGTTAGTGGCTAAGAGCATTCAAATAGAGTCAAGAGGCTGTCCTGGAGGTTACTCCTACGCAAGTTTCACCTAGATATGCCAAATGACCACAATATGATAAGCCCAAGTCAACAGTAGTCCCGCAAACCCTAAAGAATACCTGAGTCCCTATCTGAGACTCTATAAAAGTTTCACTAAGTTTATTCTTCAGAAACTTAAATCCTTTAGAGAGCTCCTATGCCAGCAAAATCCCCAAACCCAGAGGCAATAGCTTTCTTTAAGAACAACAACCAGATGTGTCCTCTTTGCTCATAAAGTTGACACCCTTTTCAGCATGGACAGGTTAGGGTGGTCACTGCCTAGACATCACTGAAGATCTGGAAAATGATTAAACTAGAGGAAGAGGTAGCAACAGACAAGGTGGAATTTAACAAAGGATTATGAATTCTGAATCTTTACATAATTTTCTTTTTCTTAGTTGCTAGGTGTTCCGGTTTGCTAACGCTGTCTTTTTGCAAAACACCAGAAATGGATTGGCTTTTATAAAGGGGGTTTATTTGGTTACAAAGTTACAGTCTTAAGGCCATAAAGTGTCCAAGGTAAGGCTTCAACAATGGGGTACCTTCACTGAAGGATGGCCAATGGCATCCGAAAACCTCTGTTAGCTGGGAAGGCACATGGCTGGCATCTGCTTGTTTCCAGGCTGCATTTCAAAATGGCGTTCTCCAAAATGTCAGTGCCAGCTTCCAACAGCCGTCTTCAAAACATGGCTCTCAGCTGCAGCTAGCAGTGAGCTCCTTCTGTCTGAGCTTTTATATGGCTCCAGTGAACTAATCAAGGCCCATGCTGAATGGGTGGGGCCACACCTCCATGGAAACACTCGATCAAAGGTCACACCCTAACGAAAGGTGTCACTCACAGTTGGGTGGGTCACAGCTCCATGGAAACAACCTAATCCAATATTCCAACCTAATCGACACTAATACATCTGCCCCCACAAGATTGCATTAGAGAATATGGCTTTTGGTGGGACATAATATATCCACACTAGCACACTAGGATATTAGAATAGCTAGAGAAAGTAAGACAGAGATGGGCAGAGGATGGTTATGCGGCTTGGCTGGGGTGTCTGTTTGGTGAGGGGCACTGCAGACTTAGATGTCTAGGGTCGAGTGGTAGAATCCAGAAAGTTAACCACTGACCCTCTGCTACAAAGCATTTTTGCCTGAATCAAAATAGGACAGCCAACAGTTTAGAGATAAAGACAAATCCATGCCACTTTTAGTCTGGGTTGCTGTGAGTATGAAAGTGGTTTTCCCAACTGTGGGAGACTTACCAAAAAGTAAAATCCTATGGAAAACTGTTCATGAGGCTACAACTGCCCTGAGAGTGAAGGCGATAGACACTTCAAACCGGGGCAGGACATGGATGGGACAGTCCCGTCTTGGAAGGCACTGCAGGTGTTCATGAAACAGGGCCCTTCTGCAGTGGAAGACACCCCTTCCCCACTGACCCTGTTGCTGTCCCCTGGATGGTGGTAGGGGAAGTGGTAGAAAAGCTCCACTGTAATGTCCCGCTCTGGGGTGGAAATAACAGGGAGGTGTCTGCCATCTTCCCTGAGGCAGGTGGGAAGCTGCCCTACCTGAAGGGCCATAAGGAGAACACAAAGAGCAACGGTGCCCACCCACAGGGCAAGGTGGCTTTGGTGACTTAAAGCAAAGGACAGAGAGAGCAGAAAATGATAGATTCTTATGGAAGAACTCCAATGAAGAAGGAGTTCCTCTAATTAGGGGTTAAGGCCCAAGTACAAACCATAAAGGAGCAGGAGGAAGAGGGCTCACAGGACTGGAAAGACTTAGAATTACACATCGCCATCCTCTGAGTCTCTGAACACAGTCAGGGGAAGAGGAAAGCAACAGATGTTAAGGCCTCCTTGCCCCCCCCACCAGAACACTGAGAAAGAGAATTCCTGCTGTAAGCACAATGTGTCTGATTGGGAGGACGATCCCCCTTGCCTGTACCCTGTCTTACCCCCTTAAACAGGATGATTAGGGTTGGGGCCAAGGTCTCTGGATTACAGCTGGGGATCAGCTATGGGTAGAAGGGGCGAAGTGGGGATCCAGAACTTCATGGGCCCTTAGATACAGGTGCCCAAGGGACAGTAAACCTAGGGTCTCACAGGGGCAAAGGCAAACTGGTGGCACTGAGGGGCTTTGAGGCAGACACAGAGATTACCTGTGAATATTTATGAGATTTTTATAAAAATTGTCTCACGTGACTATGGGAATGCACAAGTCTAAATTCTGTAGGGCAGGCTGCAAATGGGAATTCCAATGAACATTTCAATGAATTTCCCAGCAGAAGCTGGCTGGCTGAAGTAGAGATGGAAGTTCTACAATTTCCTCAGTTGACTGCAGATGTAATCAGCCATAGATGCAGTCAACTTACTGATGATTTAAGTCTACAAAATGTCCTCACAGTAACAATCAGGCCAGCGCTTTCTTAACAAAATAACTGGACACCATCACCTGGCCAAGTAGACACATGCACCTAACTATCACATTCCACCCCTTGTTAACTTGGCTGCTATACTCATCTTTCTATTTTCCAAATTTCAAGAATTCATCCTATATTTTTATTATTTTATATTCTGAAATTACTCAAAGCATTGATCTAAATCTAGCCATGTGAATATAAATTTCACAAAAAGTCATGAAGTCCTTCACAAATTATTCATTTACTCAAGATTAAGTGTTATACTGGCTATTATATTCCCTAATAAATCCTATTATCGATTATTTGTACAAATGATTTACACATTTAACTACATTTTTAGCTTGCTGCTTATTAAGTCTGAAACCCTTAAAAGATGAGATTAAAAATTATTTTAGATAATATATTTTCATGAATTGAATTATTCAAAAGCGACTGCAAAGGAAGAAAATCCAACTGAATCTACTTAGAATTGCTAAATGAGTTCCATTTATATGGTTTAAAATTGTCCTCTATTTTTCCTTTGTAACTTCTACCCAGTACTCAGAGCTATTTGTTTTCCTTAATTACTCTGACCCTGAAGAAGGAATAAGAATAAGATAGCACAAACATTCCTGACACACTCATGCAGAAAACACATTGGACTTTGCTGATGCATAAAAAAAAATTCCCCAAAGCTTGCTTTTTTTGACCTTTTTCAGTGCATCGCTCTGGAAGTGGTCAATAGATTTTTCTTCCTTTGAAGGCCATGACTCTAGTTTAAAAGGACTTCAACCAGCAGCAGATATTTATTTTCTTTATTCCTAAAGAATACATGCTTTTCATGAAAAAAAAAGTTTTATGTTAGCATTGTAACTCATCACAATAATAGTAATAATAATAATAAACCTAATATGTCAACTAACTAATCAACATGTAGATATTATACACTTAATAGTGTTATAACACCACATGGTTACGGAACACAAATAATAACATAGTAGACATGTTAAGTCTAAAATAAACTGCAAAGGAAATGTGTCTGTACATTGTCAAGATAGCTAAAATTTATTTAGTGCCAAATGCTGCATCAAATGTTTGATACATATTAACTCATTTACTCTTCATGACAACTTCAGAAAATAGATACTATTATTCTCCTCATTTTAGAGATGAAGGTGGAGTCACAGAGAAGTAATTTGCTAAGCTGACAAGCAGGAGATGGTCAAGACCTGAACCCAGGCAGTTTGGCTCTGGTGCCAAAATTCTGTATGTATGCTAGTACTTCATGATTACACAGAATCACAGAAATTAACACAGAAGAGAAATCAGGGATCATTTATTTGAGGTTTTTTTGTTTGTTTGTTTTTGTTGTTTTAAAGCTGCAAAGCCACTGCTTTCCCAGGCTGGTGAGTACAACTGATGTCACAAACAGTATCAGTGAGCAGTGTGATGCTACACCAAGAGAGGAGAGGGAGGTGTAGCTACTGGGCTTCAAATGTTCTGGTCCCACCAACCAGACCAGATCTGTGGGGAGACAGATGTTTCATACCTGTGTGCTATTCAACAGTGGTCACCCAGCAACCTGCTGATTATTATTGGGCTTTTCATGTGTGTCTGCCTGATGGGAGAGAATATGCTGATCCCAGAGATGTGAGTATTCTGTCTGATCCCTGAGACAGTAATGTCTCTTTATGAATTAACAGACTGACATTTATCAGCATACGCCCAGCTCAAAGAACCGACCACAGCGAGTATACCCCTAGCCGGGCAGCACTCGTTTGAGGGGACCCTGTGAGAAGCACGTCCCTACTGTACTCAAAGCCTCCCTTTCCCCCTTCAAGACCCATAAGTGGGTGACAGTCACAACAAGAACAAAAATCCTAAAAACAACAACAATGATCAATTATTATCAAAATCCTGGTATGACCATGATGAGGAAACTGAAGCTCAGAGGGGTCAGATAACTTGATCAAGGAGACACAGCCAGGGCTGAGCAGGACCCAACCCAGGCATCCTGGTTCCCAGGTCCCTGATGCCCTCTAGTGGTCAACTGTTACTAGCTCTACTTCCAAAGTCACCATGCTGAAAGGTTCTCTCCCCCTCCCTCCTGTCTCCCTTCCTGTCTTAGTTGCCAGGGCTGCGATAATATATAACACAGACTGGTTTGCTTAAACAACAGGGACTTACTGTCTAACAGTTTGGGGGACTAGAAGTCCAAATTCAAGGTGTTAGCAGGCCAAAGACTGTGGTGTTCTGGTGATGGCTTGCCAGCAATCCATAACTCAAGCTCGGCTTCCATCATGAGAGCATCTCTCCCCCATCTCCTCTTCACTTCTACTACTGTGTTCAAAGTTCCTCTCCTTACGGACTCCAGACATACTGAATCAAGGCCCACCCTGATTCAGTTTGGCCTCATCTTAATAGGCTTTTCAAAGGTCCTGTTTACAAATGAGTTCACATCCACAGGACAAGGGGTTAGGGCTTGAACACATGTCTTCATGGGGAACATGATTCGATCCGTAACACTTCCTCCCTCAGAAGAAAAAACAGAAGAAGAGAAAAACTAACTGATCCATAGAATAACTCGAGTTGAGTTAGAACTAAATCTTGTCCATGTATTTTAGACCAGTTTTCAAGTAAGTTCTCCCAAATATTTTCAGGAAAGATGACTACAAAAAATTCTTCTGATTCAACTAAAATGCCATGACTGCATTACAAATAAATTTAAAAGATCCATTTAAGGATCATTTGATACTTTACAAGATGAGAAAAGAAGTGGTGGTTTTTGAAACACATTGCATTTTGTGCCACTGGCAAATTATTTTTGAAGAACACCATGGGACCTTAGATTCTTCATTTCTGACTATACTGTTTTCAAATTTCATTGACATTCAACTCTGTGAGAACAAAAACTATTAGCAAAAGAATAGTACCATATAAATGTATGGTTCCTCTTTAAGTATTTCAAAGGAATAGCATGCATTTGGTACTTTCTTTCCATTCTCTCCTGATATGTTCCTAATAATATATTCACATGCAAATATCATGTGGCAATATAAGTGGATTTGTAACTTTCAGTCTGAAGTCTTGAAGGTATGTGTCCAAAATTTTATATATACATACACATGTGTAATTATGTGTGCATATAAAAAATACTCATATGTATAAATGTATACATATGCACACATAAGTATAACTGTATATTCTTTACCATATTCTATTAAATATTTAAAAGGTATGTGAAGGGAAAGACATTCTTCTAAAAAGCAGACCTTCACATTATAATTCACAGAATCCTAAGCATTAACCTTAGAAACCATCCTTCCAAATTCACAAGCCAACAAAAAGGGTCAATGCTCCATTTTTTTTTCAGTTATCCTAAGACACAGAAGGTCTGGTCACAGACCGGTTTCTTAAAACTTTGCAAAATCTAAATTTAAGCCAAGTTTCACAAAGCATTTGCTACAGCAGTGAATTTGAACCCAAGAGGAAATCACAATTCTGTAAACACCAACGCTTGACTTCAATCTACAATAAGGTTTCAGAACCAGTTGTTCTCCAACAGGTGCAACAGATGGCTTTCACTTCAGGCCTGGGTGCTGCCTTTTCACCAGCGGATGAAGAAAGGGAACACTTACTTTTGTGAGTTGTGTTCCCCCTTCTCAGAGGGCTTTGGTTTTGACTCCCTTTCCGATGGCTTGGTTGCCAGTAGAGGAGAGACCAGGAATTATTAGGTCACATGGGCGTCTTTAGGCCTTAAGAAGAAAGAGGAGCTCAAGTCTCTGCAGGGTCTATCTGGGTTGTGTAGAGACACCTGCTGGGTTTTGTGGTTTTCTTTTCGTGAAATCACCGAAACATGATATCCTCTGCTTTGGAAATTATGACATCTATCATACGGGAGAAGAGACATGCTACTTATTACATCATGGTAATGTCTCTAGTATGCCCTGAAAAAAACCTACCACAAGCAGTAATGCTGAAAATATATATGAAGGGAATTCAATTTGGCAGGATATGAAAATCCAGCCACTTGCTTACATTGTGAAAATTATGTAAGAAAAGAAAAGTGAGTCAAGTTTAGAAACAGGATCTATAAAAAATAGGAGGATTTAGAATCCCTGATTTTACCTCTAAAAGAGGGGACTTAAATTATTTCAAATGCATGAATTGTTTTGATCATGACACAGATGTGGGCAGTCCCGTACTTTCCTCTTCCCCCATTACTTGCAAATTGTACCTGGAAGGCTTTAAGATAAAAACTATGCAAAGAAAATCACTCTTACCATAAACAGTACTATACTTCAATGGTTTACCAAAGGAACAGTCAGTGCAGGGACAAATCATGAATTTTATCATAGTTAAACCTCCCAGTGAGTTCACAGGAATCCTTTATATGACTTGCCTCACAAATGCTTTCCATAATAAGAAAGCCACCACCTCAAAGGGCAAGTCATTTTGGTTTCCAACAACTTGAATCATTAAGATGTTCTTTCTCCTTTTAAGGTGGAACCTATCCCCTACAACTCCCTTCCTTTAGTCTACTCTCTGGAGCTATAAAAATTAAATGTATTTCTCTTCTGTAATAGCCCACTAGATATTTAAAGTTCACTATTGTAGTCTGCCTAACTTCCCCTTTCCAGATAAATAACCCCATTTCCTCAAATCATTCATAATATAATCAATAATCTTTCATTCTTCATCCATCGTTCCCTAATTGTGCTCAAATTTGCTCTTTTAAAACTCCGGAACATTCTTAGATCTTGAAACACTCCCTATTTTACCAAGTGTTTCCTCTCTTAAAAACAAACAAGCAAGCAAGCAGAGATACACTGCATTACTCTCTAGTTTTCTTCTCTCTGTCTCTCTCTGAGTCAAAGTTTTTGAAAATGTACTTTGTGCTCACTTTCTCCACTTCCTCACTTCCAAAACCACTGCAGTCTGGTTTCCTTCTTCACATTCAAAATTGTTTTTTATAATATCACTAGTGATTGTTGAAGGTGAGTTGGCAAAGTGGCCTGAGAATGGGTCTGGGTGCCGGATAGATGTGGTTTCTTGGATCCACCACTTGCTAGTTGTGTGATCTTAGCAACCTATTTAATGACCCCGAATCTTGGTTTCTTCATTTGTAAAATGGATTGTCGTTAGGATCAAATGAGAGAATGTAAAAAAGTAGTAAAGGGCTTGGCCCCCACTTGGTGATCTCCCTCAGGTGTAGTCATTATTAATTATTTTTGCTCTAACTCCTGGCTCAAAAATCTAGTGTGCATTAGAGTCACCTGGTGGCCTTGTTAACCCACAGATTGCTGGACCCCACTACCAGGGTTTCTGATCCAGTAGGCTTGGGGACAGGGCTTGAGAATTTGCATTTCTAACAGGTTCCAGGAGATGCTGATGCTGCTGGTCCAGGGACTGCACTCGGAGAACCAGTGCAGCCCAAACCTTTGCTTCTCCGCGTGAATCAGCAGTGTCGCCCTCAGCTGGGAGCCTTTTCGACCCACCCTACCCCAGACTTACAGAGTCATATTCTGCATGTCAACAAGAGATAAAGGATTCCTATACACGGCAGTTTGAGAAGCACAGGACTAATATTAGACAGCTCTTGTTCCTTACATCAGTTGATTCAGTAATATCAAATGCTTTATTTCTCACGTTTAGAAACTCCTTTGGCTTTTCTGATATAATTTTCTCCAGTTTCCCTTCTACCTCTTTTTTTAAAATGTAATTTTATTGAGATATATTCACACACCACACAATCCATCCAAAGTGTACAATCAGTGGTTCATAGTATCATCACATAGTTGTGCATTCATCACTATGATCAATTTTAGAACATTTGCATTACTCCAGAAAAAGAAATAAAAAGAAAAAAGAAAACCCCAAACATCCCATACTCCTTAACCAACCCTCCCTTACTGACCCCTAGTTTTGTACTGTATCCAATTTTAAGACTTACAATAGTTAACTAAGATAGTATAATACTGTCAATGATCAGTGGAACAGAATGAAACATCCAGAAGTAGATCCATACAAATACAGGCAACTGACTTTTTTTTTTTTTCTATATAGCCATACAATCATTATCAAAGATTAGGGCTACTAGATTACACCTCAACAATTTCTGGTATTTCCTTCCAGCTAATACACTTGAAACTATATAATGGTTCAATAGTCATAATCATCTGTTAAATCCTAATTTTCTTAGTTAAACCTCCTCCTTCTCATTTGATCATTCTCTCAATCTTCAGGGATATCTGGGCAATGACCATTTTAACTTCTTTGTGCTACCCCTTATGGGGTAGAGGAATGAACTTGGTTGATGTTCTTGGAGAGACTTGTACCTCTGGGTTTCAGGGCTTATCTGGCATAGGAATAATCTTGAGGCCTTAAATTTCTGAAAAAATAAACTTATTAGGTAAAACATTTATAGAGTCATATATAGAGACCAAGGTATTCTTTATGGTTTTCAGGAATAGTGTTGGTTGGGGCTTGGCATACTGTGGCAATTTGCAATATCTGGCTGGAGCATGCATAAGAGTAAACTCCAGAATTACTACCTCTTGACTCTATTTGAAATCTCTTAGTCATTGAAACTTTATTTTGTTCCATTTCTTTTCCCACTTTTGGGCAAGAAGGCATTCTCAATCCCACGATGTCAGGGCCAGGTTCATCCCTGCGAGTCATGTCCCACGTTGCCAGGGAGACCTACTCCCCTGGGAGTCATGTCCTACATAGCAGGGGAGGGCCTTCCACCTCTTTGATTGTTACTTCTTAGTCTTCCTTGTCTGTAGCAAATACCCTCACCTGGATTCTGTTTTTCTCCTGTTTTGATCCTGCGTATTTGTAGTGTTTAAGATTAGATTCAACAGCAAGTAATAGTAAAACCCCAAATAATAATGGTTTAATTAAGATAAAAGTCTGTTTCTTTCCCTCAAGTCCATATGTGGGCAGCCCAGTGCTGATACAAAGACTCTCCTTCACAAAGCTTTTAGTTACCCAGGTTCCTTCTCTTTCGGGTCTTCATTGTTCATGGCTTCCATTTCCACAGATACTTGTGGTTTAAAACAGCTGCCTGTGGTCCAGCCACCAGGAAAGAGGGAGGGAGGTGGGAGAAAGGGTACAAGATAGCTGCCAGCTGTCTTTCAAGGGGGGCTGCTGGAAGCTGCCACCCTATACATCCGATTATAGCTCATTGGCCAGAACTTAGTGACTCAGCCACATGTACTTGCACAGAAGAGGGGAAAATTCAGTTTGGGAAGTTACTTAATACGGAAGAAGGTCAAATAGCAGTTTGCTATAGTCTGCCAGATCTGCTACAATTCATCCATGTATTATCCATGTTACCACATACACAATACACTCAACCCTTCCCTGAGGGAGATAACCCCTATCTTCCATCAGTTATTGAAATCCACCCCCAATCTAGGATCGCTGGGTTAAGTGCCCATACCTGGTCCATACTATTGGTTGCGGCGCTGGAAGGGCATTTTGGGGCAGGTTATAATCATACCTGCCTACATGTGACAGATGGATGGCAACTATGTTCTAGGTGGTTTTCCTTGGAAGGGACCATGGTGGGGTTAGGCACATCCATACCATAGATGCAGCTGCTAAATCTACTGTCCATGCCTGACAGGCTTGTCACTTAAAGACAACCATATCCATGGCACTTGCTCTTCCTTGTGCTGACTCAGCTTCTCTCTGTATGTTCACGTGACTCACTCAGATTCTGCTCAAGCATCACCTTACAGACAGGCTTTTCTGGACCACCCCATCTGAAATAGCCTTCTCTCCTCCCTCACTTTCTAGCCACTTACTGGGCTGTGTTTTTCTTAGGTAGCACTTATCACCACCTGGAGTTGTATCAAACATATCTTTGTTTTATTCTCTGTCTCCCTCACTGAAATGAAAACTCCCCGAGGGCAGGACTTTTTACATTTTACTCACCTCTGTGACTCCAAAATCTAAAACATGGTACGCAATAAATAGTTGTTAAAGGAATGAATAAATCCTTCAATGTTTTGTTTACCTGAGCTTACACAGATCTCATAATTGGTAGATGAAAAGTATTCTGAGAGCAGGAAATTGAGTTCTCTGAATTTTGTCTGGCCTAATGCTTCTATGGTTTTATAATTCTGTTTGATCTATAAGTTAAATAAGCATATAGACACAATGGCTGTTTTTGAGGCTTTGCCTGGTTTTGAGGATTCCGTTCAAATTTTCCACCTTCTTTGATTTGCACACGCCAAGCCATAGGTTCAGTTTCCGTTAGAGCAATGTTTTCAAACTGTAGGTTTAGGGATCAGAAACTGATTTAATGGATCACAACCAGCATTATTTAAAAAGGAAGAAAAGAAATACACTAGACTAGACATCCATGTTCCAAGAGTAAATATTGTTTTGTGAAATTTCTGTTTCAGTTTTGCATTTCTACTTATATACATTTGTGTTGCAAAAGTAAGATGTATTTTTTTACTATGGGCCGTGGTCAGAAAAGCGATTGTTTTGTGTTTTGGGAACAGAAATACAGGGAAGGAGCCTATCCAAATGCGATTTTTTTAGCCACTGAATTAAAACAAAATTTTTTAATTAGAGAAGTTGTAGGTTTACAGAAAAATCGTGTAGAAAATACATTGTTCCCATATAAACCCCCTATTGTTAACATTGCATTAGTGCATTACCTTTTACAATTGATGAAAAAATATTAAAATTGTACTATTAACTGAAGTTCCTAGTTTACATTAGGGTATATTGTTTTCCTTGTATCATCCTATTATTAACACATTGCATTAGTGTGGTACATTTGTTATAATTCATGAAAGAAAATTTTTATAATTGTACTATTAACTGTAGTCCATTGTTTACAGTAGGTTTCACTGTGTTATACAGTCCTATGTTTTATCTTTTACTTTTTATTCTAACAGCCATTGAATTTTTTTCCAGAGGGTGCAAAAGAATGAATTTATTCCCTCAGCCTCTTAATTTATAAAAGGTATAGAGGGAAATTACATATTGATCATAGCTTGTCATGTGAGTTCAAGTTAATATATTTACTACTAACAATATTCATATAAAGTTGTCTTAATCATCATGGATTTCATATACCTTCCCTACCCACTTTCTTTTGGCTCATAGGACTTGTGATAAAATTGTCTAACCACTGCTGTATAATTTGTGCTAAAACAGCTAAGCACTATGAGACAGTTTCAATAACTTATGAGCAACAGAAAAAAAAAACATGTCAACTGTAGAATAAACAAGAAATATCTGAATCATCTTGAGGAGATGAGCAAGATACTTATATATAAACATATACTATATACTATATGCTATATACTATATATATATTCCAGGTTTATAGTAACTTCTTTTTTTTCTAATTGGTTCATGGAAGAGTTTTCTAATATTTGTACATTCAATCATGGACCTTGCCCACCATAGGATTCAGTTTTATACATTCCCATCTTTTGACCTCCAACTTTCCTTCTGGTGACATATATGACTCTGAGCTTCCCCTTTCCACCTCATTCACGCACCATTCGGCACTAGTTAGTCTCACATCTTGCTACCGACACCTCTGTTCATTTCCAAACATTTAAGTTCATCCTAGTTGAACATTCTGCTCATACTAAACAACCGTTCCCCACTCTTAAGCCTCGTCCTATATTTTGATACCTTATATTTCATGTCTATGAGTTTACATATTATAATTAGTTCTTAACAGTGAGACCCTGTAATATTTGTCCTTATGTGTCTGGCTTATTTCACTCAGTATATTGCCTTTGAGGTTTTGTCATCAACCCATTTTTTTTTAACATGGTTTTGTTCACACACCATACATTTCATCCTAAGTAAACAATTGATGGTTCTCTGTATGGTCACATATTTATGTGTTCACCACCTTCACCACTATCTATGTAAGGGCATCTGCATTTCTTCCACAAGGCAGGAGGGAGAGTCAAAGAAGGTAGAGAGGCAAAAGAAAGAGGAAAAAAAACGACAGCTAGGAAGTAGCAAAAGGAAAAGTAACCTTAAATCAAAGTAAAGAGTCAGACAACAACACTACTGTCAAGTGTCTAACATTCCTCCCCTATCCCCCCCTCTTATGTGCATTTACCTTGGTATATCGCCTTTGTCACATCAAAGGAAGCATAATATAATGATTCTGTTAGTTACAGTCTCTAGTTTACGTTGATTGCACCCCTCCCCCAATGCCTGCCCATCTTTAACACCTTGCAAGTTTGACATTTGCTTGTTCTCCCTCGTAAAAGAACACATTTGTACATTTCATCACAATTGGTGAACACTCTAGATTTCACCAAGTTACACAGTCCCATTCTTTATCTTTCCTCCTTTCTTCTGGTGTCTCACATGCTCCCAACCTTCCTCTCTTAACCGTATTCATAGTTATCTTTGTTCAGTGTACTTACATTGCTGTGCTACCATCTCCCAAAACTGTGTTCCAAACCATGCACTCCTGTCTTCTCCCATCACTCTGTAGTGCTCCTTTTAGTATTTCCTGTAGGGTGGGTGTCTTGTTCACAAAGTCTCTCATTGTCTGTTTGTTGGATAATATTTTGAGCTCTCCCTCATATTTGAAGGACAGCTTTGCTGGATATAGGATTCTTGGTTGGCAGTTTTTCTCTTTCAGTATCTTAAATATATTACACCACTTCCTTCTTGCCTCCATGGTTTCTGCTGAGAGATCTGCACATAGTCTTACTAAGCTTCCTTTGTATGTGATGGATTGCTTTTCTCTTGCTGCTTTCAGGATTCTCTTTGTCTTTGACATTTGATAATTTGATTATTAAGTGTCTTGGCATAGGCCTATTCAGATATACTCTGGAGTACGCTGCGCTTCTTGGACCTGTATTTTTATGTCTTTCATAAGAGATGGGAAATTTTCATTGATTATTTCCTCTATTATTGCCTATGCCCCTTTTCCCTTCTCTTCTCCTCTGGGATACCAATAATATGTACATTTTTGTACTTTGTTTTATCCTGAAGTTCCCGGAGATGTTGCTCATATCTTTTCATTCTTTTCTCCATCTACTCCTTTGCATGTAGGCTTTCAGGTGTTTTGTTCTCCGGTTCTTGAGTGTTTTCTTCTGCCTCTTGAGATCTGCTGTTGTATGTTTCCATTGTGTCTTTCATTTCCATAGATTCTACTAGTTGTTTTTTTGAACTTTTGATTTCTGCCTTATGTATGCCCAGTGTTTTCTTTACAGCCTCTATCTTTTTTGTGAAATATTTTCTGAACTTTTTGATTTGATTTAGCATTAGTTGTTTACATTCCTGTGTCTCAGTTGAAGTGTACGTTTGTTCCTTTGGGCCATAACTTCACTTTTCTTAGTGTGGGTTGTAGTTTTCTGTTGTCTAGGCATCTGACCTCCTAGGCCATCCCAATCAGGTTTTCCCAGATGAGAACAGGCTCAGGTCACAGAAGGAGGAAATATTCAGTATCTGGTTTCCCTGGTGGTTTTTCTTAGAGGATTGATACACCTGTGCTTTTCTGCCTGGCAGGTGCATCTGTCAGCCTGTCACCAGCTGGTATAAGAGGGTGTGGCCTGTGGCTCTCCTCCCCCAGGCTTTGGGTTCTGGTTCCAGAAAGGCATGCAGTAGAGCTGGGCCCCTCCTTTTCCTCTTGGGAAGCTATGCCCCCTCCAGAGAGGTCATCTGCATATCAATAAGTTCTTTGTTTCTCTGACTCTGCTAATCAAAGTGTTTTGATTTTAAAATGGCTGAGGCTGTCTTTACTGCAAAGCTCTGCTAGCTGAAAATGGCTAAGGTTTTCTCCACAGAGAGAGAAAGGGACAGAAAAGCTCCCAGGTTCACCCATCAGCCAGAGATAGCACCCGATCCTCTGGGCTCCCCCTCCTGAGACAGATATGTCCCCTGACTCTCCCAAGGTCAGCTGTCACCAAAAGCCTCTGTCTGCTTGTTGAGGATTCGCTGTCTGTATTGAGCAGTTAACATTAAGACTGCAGTTGGAGCTGGGCTGAGAGAGTGCTGCTCTCTAGCACCGTGAGGCTTCCGTGAGGGAGAGGCTCTCGGCTCTTGGCTCTCCACGTGGGTCCGCAGTTTTACTTACAGATTTTATGCTGTGATCTCGGGCATTCCTCCCAATTCAGGTTGGTGGATGATGAGTGGACAGTCACGTTTGTCTCCCTGCAGTTATTCCAGGTTATTTACTAGTGTTTTGGTCATTTATGGATTGTTCCGGGGGGGACTAACAGTCTTCCACTCCTCTCTATGCCGCCATCTTAGCTCCTCTATAGTAACTTCTTTAAAACATAAAAGTGTGTGCACCCACACAGTGCTCTTGCAATCTCTCAAATTAAGTAATTCTCTTACAGGGCCCACACTGTATTTTTAGGTTGACAATCCTTGTAGAAAATTTTCTTCTCATTAAAACAAAAAAGCCAACCATGCATAATTAAATGAAAATAAATACTTAGTTCCCCCACATCCTTAGCGTTAGCTTGATTTCTTAGTACAGAAATGGTAGTAAGCTTGGCAAAAAGTATATACACTGAAGAGGTATTTTTCTCTAAGCTTAACCAATTTAAAACATTTCTTATTAGGGATTGAAAATAATCTAGTTTTGCTGTAAAATAAAGTAGGTCTTTTTTCATTTTGTTCTTAGAGGACTCTTTGTAAAAGTATTTGGTAAAACCACTAACAGGTACTTTCCAAATTAACACGAGGTTTTAACACTTCTCACAACTGATAAGTAACTGATATTATCAGCAGTTCCAACTTAGGAGAACTTAAAACTATTCTGTTCTAGAAGGAAATAACTGACATGGTAGAACTGTAACCCATAGCATTCTTTGAAATTTGCTCTATAGCTACTTGTTAAATTTTACTTTGAAAGTTATCACTTTTCTGTGCATATGTTATATTTCACAATAAGGAAATAATTGAAATTGTGGAACTGTAATCCATAAAATTCTTTGAAATTTGCTTTCTAACTACTTATTAAATCATACTCTGAAAGTTACCACTTTTCTGTATATATATTTCACAATTAAAAATGTAAAAAAAAACTATTCTATTGAGAACTTATTATAAAACCAAAAATATTAACAATGACAATAAAATCACTGACTCCTGATTTAGAGGATGACCATCATCTTTTACCAAGTACCAAGCCTCCATGGACTAAAACTCAGGGAAGGAGAATCAGTTGTACACCTCACTCCACAGGACTTCAGTTTCTGAAGTACCAAAAAGAACTTATTTCACCTATAGGTAGATTCCACAGAAGGGAAATTAATAAAATGCTTCTTCAGTGCATATGAAGTAAAAGGTGTGTATTCTACATAGATTCATCATAAAATAATAATTTTAGTATGAAACATTAAAGCATGATCATCTAAGAACGGAATTTTTCTAGAACTGCCTAATACTTGTGCTTAGCTCTTACTGTGTTAATACCACACACATATATAGGAAACTACTAAACCTTTAATTTGACAATCAATAGACAGTGTGGTCCCATTTTATGTTTATTAAAAACTGACATAAACAAACAAAACCTGCACCAAAAAATAGCCCAAATAACCTATCACTTTGAAACATGAACCTTGAGGACCCTCTCCTCCTCTACCACGGCCACTTCCTCTACGTTGGCCTCTTCCTTCTCCTGCAACAGCTTCCCTTTCCTTGGATTTCACCTTAGGTTCAACATCCACAAGTAATGTATCCAGAGGCAAGCTGTCTGGCAGAATAAAATATCAAATATTATTTCCTCGAATATGCAGCGTTTGCAGCTGTACGGTTTCTCTGGTCTTCAGGTCATTTTCACACTTTTAGATGTGTGTTCCTGCTGACCTCCAGGCCTGTGATGGTTTCATGGACCTGTGTTCCATTCTTCAATTCAATGGTTACAGTTTCATGACTCAGTTTCATCAAAACGTCACAAGCTTCATCCTAGCAGCGCCGTGACTCTTGTAGCCCCACAGCGCACAAAATCTAACAACCTAGGACCGACAGACTGGGAGTATCCATCCATTAAATTTTAACTCATTTCTTCAACTCAGTTCTTTTGAGGAAAGAACAATCAATTTGGTTAAACACTTATGGTTTTTCAAAACAATTTCTGATTTGGATAACTCATATTCTAGCAAGGAAAATGGAAACACTATGCAGTAAAAGAGATTCAACATAAAGCACAATCTTAGCAGGAGTCCACAGCAGGGAGCAATTAATTTTGTCAGGGTTGTTTCCTACGGAAAGTGTTCATAGTTAGACTGGGAGATGGACGTATCTAGTGCTCATGGGAAAAGCAATGAAGACAAGTTTTGCCTCTAACACTTTTGCTTAGTGCCAGGCATGGTGGAGAAATAGTCTTGGACTCCTAGCTACTGAACTTATTTTACTTACAGCTTGATGGTATTTGGATGTATTTTAATATCTTATATATATTTTTCCCTTCATAGGTTTGTATATGAAATTCTCCACAGGAGTAATCAGATAACATACATTTGTTCTGGCACCCCTAGGAGTAAAATAACAATCTTAATGTAGATTTTAGGCCCTGTAGTTTAACTCATTTTATCAAATCAGATTTTTTTTCCATTTTTACGGTAATGGTTCAATTCTGTGTCTTTTCATAAGATGTCTATTGCCTTAAGCACCCCAGGTTATTGCACCCATATTTACTCAGGGTATTCCCTCTAATATATAGTTTTATTCCTTTTTAAAAAAATCATAACTAATATACTAAAAAACATTGAGCTGTACACTTTGAGTGAGTTGTACAGTACGTGAATTATATCTCAAAGCTCATTTTATTTTTTTTTAAACATGGTATGTTAAATATTTGACAAAGTACTACTGGATAGATACACATTTGTAAGAATTTTCATATTAAAGAATCCACAAATGTGAGAAACTTTTTTTCAGACTAAGAATCCTGATTTGGGGACTCATAAATATGGTCAATAAACTCAACAATAGTATTCATCATTTACTAAATTATTATGATGCATCAGCATATACTAGTCAGAACTCAGGGTTGCAATTGACAGAAACCAGAAACCCAGGGTCAACTGGAATATAGACATAATGGCCACAATTGTTCTGTATTTCTTCTCTCTGTTTTTTGCAGTACATTGGTTTCATTCTCTCACTCTGGCTTTTACTACACAGCAGGAAACACAGATGCCAGCAGCTTTTCTCCTCACTGCTCCCCACTGCCTCACTGAGGAGGAACCAAAACTCTTTCTCTAGTCCCAAGTTAATAAATAAACAAACAGAAACTGTAGCTGCAGGAAAGGTTTGAATTATCTTAACAGAAGTCAGGTACCCCACACAGACTGATAAACTGTGGCCAGGGCAGGGCATATTTTCAGTAAACCAGTTTCTGATGACTGAGCATCCCTGAACCAATTAATGGTGGTGGCTAACTGGAAATTGTAAGAAAATGGAGATTTCCCTTTAAAATCTATCACCAAGTAGGGTAACCCATCTCAAACAGGTGATGCTTTGGGTGGATCTGACCATAAAAATCCACTGCATAAGCATACTGTTAGAAGTGAATAATGCTAGGATTAAAATAATCCAGCCATGGAATGCAAATAATCTTTTAAGACTCAGCTCAGTTTACAATCAAATTGTTTTGTCCCCAGGTTTAGAAATACAGGTGGTTTGGGGCCCATCTACTTGGGTCATTCTTGAAAGGAAGCCTGATGAAATCTGGCTTTTGGTCTTGTTTGCTAATGGTTAACAGAGATGGAAGAACAGGTTTTATATGGTTTTATATGCTATAGATCTTTCAATGAAAAAACTCAGCAAGTAGGTTTATCTTGAATTATTCAGTGTAAAAACGCTGATTTGACCTATTCTCCCCACGTGCACTGACCCTCATTCTCTACTGCTTCTAACAGCTGCTCTGAAGGTTAGAGTCTGTTGCTTACACAGCTGCTTTAGCAGAGAGTGGCCCAGGCAGACTTCAAGCCTTCAAGATGTGTGTTAACCCCTTAGCAGCTACTTTAAAAGCCTGATCAAAGATGCTTATTTTATAGAGGATCTTCTGTTTCAACCAGTGGGGCTAATGATACTGGAAGCCTCTTTCCTCCTTCCCTCGTTCGTTCGTTCCTTCCTCTTTCTCTCTCTTTCTTTCCTACAATTACCATAAGCCCTTGCACATAAGAAATAACAGGTTGATTTTTTGTGTGCTTTTAACATCAGTTGGCAACCCCCCTTCCCCACCTATCACAACCCTGGACTCAAGATGTTTTCACTTTACCCTTCTCCCTTAGCAATTTTTTCATTAAAAAATATCCTTAACATTAAAAGCGTGATCCCTGGCATGGTATAATTTCTCTTAATATTTGTGCTTGCATATGGAGTATCACGAATCAATGCATCAAATGTTACTGCTAGACATACAACAGGGAAAAGGTAGATTGCAAGCTGTCATTTCAGATTGGTGACATACTTAGATATATTATAGTGACAAGAATATGAGAAGCAGACTGGATTCTAGAAAGACAAGAAAATTGTCTGCTTAACCAAAACAAACTGTAATGGAAGGGCTCTAAAACATGATGGTTTTATTGACACCAATTGATATGAGATAAACAGTGTGTAAATACTATTTTAGTCTGCTCAAATCAAGGAAATATGAGTGGTTTAAGTTGTTTATTCAACAAGTACTTATCATGTCAGTTGTGTGCTAGCCATGAAGATACAGACATAAACAAGACTTCTGTGCCTGATATGATGGAACTTACTATCTAGTATAAGAGGCATTAAATAAATAATTTCTCAAATTAATGAATTACAATTCTTATGAGTGCTATGAAAGAAATGTACAGGGTGAGTTGGAAATATCTAGTAGAGGGATGATTTCTAGTCTGGTGTTAGAGTGAGGGGGAATTTTAGGGATGATTTCCCTGAGTCAAGGACATTTAAGGATTGACTGAAGGTGAGAAGTTGGTAGGCTAAGAGAGAGAGAGAGAGAGAAATGACATCCATGCCAAGAGACTGACATGAGCAGAGACCGCAGGCTGGGTAAAGGTGTGGCATATTTGAAGAACTGAGAGTGCTTAGAATACAGTGTGGAGAGCAAGAGGAGGGAGCATGGCAGAAGGTGAGGATGGAGAGATCTGTAATAGGTATGTCAGGCCCTATTACAGATTTTTAAGTTGATTTCACATAAAGCTGTATAAGTCATTTATTACTGCATCACAACCAACCACCAAATCTCAGGAGCATAAAATAATACACATTTATTTTTTCTTAAGTAAACCAGGTTGGCTTGGATTCAGGATTCTAGCTGAGGGTCAGCTAGAGAGGCTCTGCTCCACATATATCTCCTGGGGCCCAGACTGAAGGGCCAGTAGCTTGCTGGGGAAGTTTTTTTTTCCTGGTGGTGGCAGAAGTACAAAAAAGCAAGTCTGAAAGCCAGCTTCTGCTTGTGACACATGATAACATCCCATCAGCCAAAGTAAGTCACTGAGCCAAACCCAACATCAGTGGGCAGATAAGTAGACTCTATAAAGGAGGTGGAGAGAGGAGGGAGTGAGCATTTTTCTATAACAATCTAATCTACCACAGACGACACTAAGGGGTTTTAACCTAAAAGTGGGGAGATAGGCAGATTTGGGTTTTTGTTTTTTTTCCAGAAAAAAAAAACAAAGTTTATTTGATGAATATAAATAAGGTAATCAGCACAAAGTACTCTTCATACACATGAAAACAAATTTATGAACTGTACATACCTTGTATGTTGTATACTTCTACTGGACACAAGGTTACAACTGGCTAATACACGCCCACTGGTACTTTCTGAGGGCTCCTTAGTTTGGATATATATTTTTTTCATATTAATGTCCATAATCATAAGATCAATATCACAACCCACATGCCACTCACTTGAAGAAATATTACAAGGGCAATATTTCAAATGAGTGTCATAGGTCTCGGGGAATTAGATACACTGATCCCTAGAAGCATTCAAAAGCCACTCTACACAAAAACATCTCAGATATAACCTAGGTTAACACATTTGAGGTCTCAACATAAACACTGTTTCAAAAGTAAACTGAAACCCACTTTCAAATGAAACTTGACACACTGTTCACGTGCATACTGGATACACAAAAATCATTAAGCACAAAATTGAGACTGTAAGTCAAAATTAAATGGGGTATAGAGTACAAGCCTGTGTCTACACAAAGAACACAAACTTGTTTTAAATGTTAGCCCAAACTTGTTTAAATTTCTTTATGATCAGAGGAGAACCTGCTAAAGTTTGCACAAAGGAAATATCTTCCCAACATTACAGTGTTTCTTGTAAACCTAGAGACTATTTTTAATATATGAAAAGGGATTTTTTTGTAACCCCAAGCATCAGAGAATATTACATGAAATGGGAAAAGATACTATGTTAGACAGAGTTTTAACATTTTAACATCATAAAGGTAAGATACTTTTAATCAACATAACTGGGGCAAAAAATGATCCCCAAAATAATACCTGTGAAAAACCTGGCATATAAGTAGAAATAGCTAACTATATGCACAGCTTTTTCCTTCCTTCCTCCCTTCCTTCCTTCCTTCCTTCCTTCTACCCTCTCTCCCTTCCTTCCTTTTTCTGTTTTGAAGACCCTATTTCCCAGCATTATTTTGAATGCACTACTATTTCCCTAGTGGATTTTCTACTTCAAGTATTCAATTGCAGAGTTCAGGTTAAGACCTGGCTATAGGAGGGAGTGACAGCCACCTATTTGAGAACACCCAAAGTGTTCATGGGGACATGTTTGTGGCCTGGGTTTTCAGTGTGATGTTGTGTCAAAATGTGCTAAATATGTTTGCAAAGAACTCTGCTTGCAACTCCAACCAAGACCCATATCCCTTTGATAGTTGAAGGACAAACTTTTAAAATATGAATGTATTTGGCTTGCTTATGTGACAGGTAAGCTTTAAATAGTTTTCTATACTTACTGACAAGAACAAAGCCAGAAGCAAAAAACCTGCTTGAATATATTACTCCTAACACACCAAGAATGAACAGTGCAACTCAGAGATGCTTTCATTTTCTTTGACAAATAAGGTGTCTGTCTTTTAAATATCTCCATGGTTCACAAGAGAGGTCCAGAGTTAACTGCACCAACATTTAAGAAAGTAAGAACAATGACTAAATTCAGTGTAAGACTTTGGGAATGTCTGTTAATCCTTTCCACAGCAGCAAAGAAAGACAACTGTATTTATTACGGCCACTCATGCTTAAAGTCACTGTTTGCTCTTTAAAAATGCAGAATTTCATCTCCCACTTACATACACTTGGAAGTGTTCTTCTCTTGACAAGAAAATGGATCAAGATAAGAGGTGCACATTTGCAAGACTCAGTCATGAGTTGTATGAGGTTATAACAACTTTTTTTTTAATCTTCAGGGGAAGCAGTAGGAGTTAATTCTCCTTAGTACCATGTCATTGTATGTAAAAGACCTCAAAATTTGGTCTCTTTCCCTGGTATGTGCTTTAAATAATGACTCTGTACTGACATACATGTTGTGTAGCGCTATATACAAATACACAGCTTTGTGATTGCTCCTCATTCACCAATGTTTTCGTGTTGGCTGCTGAAAATGCTTTGGAATCCATGTTGGAGACAATTAACAAAATGCAAAATGACCCTTCTTTTACAGAAGATCTAAGCTCACACTGTTGGCGCAGCAATTGGAACTTGAAATGTGGATGAGTCCCAGCTCAGTGAGGCACGGGAATAGTAAGAGTCAGGCTCAGTGACGTCCCCACTGTGGGGATAATGGGACACATGGAATATATGCAGGTGCCGTAGGCTTTCTGCCACTTCTCAGTACAAAGGCAAGGTAGATAAAATCATGAATGATCAAATTTAGATGCACCATGCACTGTCAGAGACACACACCATGTTCTACGGTGATTTCTTGGCAAGTATTAGTGGCTTAAATTAATTTCCAACCTGGCCCAGAGGTATCTAGTGGTTTCACTATCAAAATATTTTTCTTCAAACAGCAAGTTAAAGACAGAGGAGAGTAAAGGCTCACAATTTTTGGTTTTTTAGTTTCTTTGCAAACAGTCCATGCATCTTGGTACACCACTTGCTCACAGCGAATTTACACTTTTTGATAATCTAATGCATTAGGAATAACCAGTTTGTTTGAACCAGCAGAATAATTGGAGATGAATCTAGTTGTCCAACAGAAGCTGAACCCACAGTTAAAATCTGATGGAGTTCAAATTTATCCAATGATATTTAAATGACATGAATAAAATGTTATCAAATAATGACTTTTAGAAGAGATGATCACATTTGAAATGCATGAATTCCAATGAAAAATGGAGGAGCTCTCATTTTTCTCTTCCTCTGGGTACTTCCTTTCCAAAATATTCAAATTCATGAGAAATGACATGAGATGAAGGAAATATTAAGCCAAACAGAATCACACTCCATAATGAAGATGAAAACTCCTCTTCAGGCAGGTCTGATGAGCCGCTCCAGGTGGGGTGGACAGTGATGTGAGCCACACTGCAATAGATTATCAGAATACTGCCGCAGAACTGCATCTTCCCCTTTATTCAACACTTCTGATAGCTGCTCTGGTGTTAAACTGACATCGGATCCCCCTCGCTGCCTCTCTCCTCCTCCCCTTTACAGACAGGGAAAGATGGATCCCTTGAAGGAACTGGGGGCTCCCATGCTAGGCAAAGGTTGGACAGATGAACAATGGATAGCATGAGATTTGGCTGTGCCTACCTGCCTCTGACAGAGCTGGATCATCTTACTCCAAAATCCCTCCGAGCAACTTATCTGCTGCTCTTTCAGACCACTGGTGTCAGGTGAGGCCTAGCTTTGGTTTTAAAACAGGAATATTGGCTGGTGTGGAGAATGTATCGGAAGATTCAAGAATGATTGTAGGAAAGAGGTATTGTGCTATTACAAGAGAGAGATGATGGTAGCTTGGACCAGATGGTAATGGAGAGGGGTTGGATGAATTCAAATATATATGTTATATATAGGAATAACAAGATATATTGAGAGAAAAGGAAATGTCAACATTTGGCATAAGGTCTTTGACACCAGTTCCTGGGTGGATGAGGTTATGACTTGTGAAAGAGTGAAAAACAAGACTTAGTGGGCGTAGATTTTTTTTTTTTCACATAAACTGGGAATTTATTAACATCATTACTGTTTTATATATCAGATTCCAGTAACGGCTGAGTTACGTGGAGGTGACATAACAAGATATGATTCGGATAAATTGACAGCATGCTTTTATTTTTTCCACTTGTTCTTGTCGTAGTCCCACTTGGCAGAAAACCCCTGGATTGGGCTGACCTTCATGTCGGGCATCCTCTTGGTTTGCTTGGCCACCCAGTCTTCTTCAAGGTGTGCAGGACGGGGCCAGACACACAGTGCTTCTCCCAGATGAGGATGAGAGCAGTGAAGCCGACGGAGAACAGGGCGGGGCCCACAACCATCTTCCACTCGTTGGTGCTTCTGTTCATTTCAGCAAAGCTCTCCTTGAACTTCATGCGATACAATTCAACTTTTTCATCCATGGAGAGGCTGCTCCAGGAGGCCTTCTCCTTCTCTTTCAAGGCCTTCTGGCTGGCAGAAAGGCTCCTGACATGGGCCACATCAGGCAAGCGATAGTCATGCCGGTCGACATAAGCGGGGAGAGAATAGTCTTCACTCTTCATGACACTCCCATGTGCTCTCAAACACACCGAGGTGGAATCGCTCGCTTGCCAATTAGGCTAAATACCCTGGTGGTCAACATTCTGCCGCCAGCCTCTGCCTGCTGCAACCACCCTCTACGCCCCGGCTGCCCGTGACCAGAAGCAGTGGGTGTAGATTTTTACTTTAGTTTTGGATATATTCAATTTTGGGAGGCAGTTAGATATCCAAGTGTAGAGTCATCTGTCTCATCATCATCAATCAAATCTTACACACCCAGTGCTCATTTTCATAATTTCTCCATAGTAGTACATATTGCTATACTTTTGTTTGCTGGTAACCAGAAGAGACTGCAAGCAGATATTTCAACAACAAAGACAGGTGACTTATGGAGCTTAGAGATAATCTGATAACTCCCTGCATTTGACAAATAAATTTTAAAAAGACCCATAGAAATATCTGATTCCTTCTTGTATGTATGTACTATTTTTAAACAGCATTGCTTACATGGATCAATCAATTTGTATGAACACTTACGGTATGTTCCATGCTATACCAATTATATAGGGTAGGAAATATAATTAATAACAATAATTATGACACCAATAGTAGCAAACATTTGCTAAGCACTATGTGCCAGGCATTATACAATATACTTTTCATGCATTATCTTACTTATTCATCACAAAAATACCATGAGGTTATGAAGAAATGGAAAGTTATAAATGGTAGGAAATTTCCCCAATACCCATGTTCTTATCCACTATTATTTTGGTCCCTGACTTCGAGCAACCAAAAATATGGTTGGAAGGGGGGAGGTATTAAAAAAAAACTTAGCAAACTGTAGAGGAAACAAAATTAAATGCTAAATTTAGGGGTTACAGACTAGAAACTCCTATAAAATTTTATAGATTAAGGAATTCAAACTGGAGGGACAATAATGTAGGTGTTTTTAGATGGTGAGGTTCATTCAGCTTAGGATCAGGATAATAATCTTTCTTTGCTGAGTAGGGATTGCTGAGTATGACAGAACTTTGGCCTTTTTGCATATATTATTTCTTTTGAGACACAAACCATTGAGACTTCTCAGAGTCCCTTGACTACTTCCTTCTTTTTCTTGATCAGTGCACTACCTACACAGGATCCCCTCTACTTCTGAGGCTGGATGAAAGCCCTCACTCGAGAACTTTGACTCCATTGTCCTGAACGGTTGCCCAGAGAATGGAGTTAGATCCCTCCAGGGTAAACATGGGAGCTAGGAGACTGATAAATTCTCCCTCCTTTCTCTCACCTGTGGACTACTCAGTGGTCTGATTTCTCCTTGTTACCCTTCCAGAGAGTCCCCATGTGCTAAGTGAATCCACGCAATCTGGTTCCTTTAGGATTATCACCCTGACCTTGAGATGAGCAACCTGCTGTGAAGGTCACGCATTGCATCTTACCTAACCTCCTTTCTCCCCCACCCTCCGTGCTTGTGGCTTGTAACTCCCACATAAAATATTAGCATCTTAATCCTTGCTTCAGGCTCTGTTGCTTACAAGACATGGGCAAAGAAAATATTTAAGGTTTCAATTCTTTCAAAGTGACATAATGGTGCCATTCATATGTAGTAATTCCTAATTTTTTGAGGCAAGAATTTGAACCAGGTGCCCTGTTCTGAGCAAGGTGAAGGGCTACGTAATAGGGCAGCCTTCCACCAAACTGAGAGGGGAGTACAATAAACCAAAGAACTACTTGAACAAGTCCAGCTTGGTGAGGAAGATAGAGCATTTATTGGGGGCTTACATGGGGTCCTCGTCCTCGATGGCGGGAGGAGACTGCAATTCCTTGCCATGATGGTCTGCACTGACCAGTGGGGAAGGAAGGGTTTTATAGAGGGCATATACAAAGAAGACATGGAGCCAAGAGAGTGCATGCACACGGCTGCTAATAAAGTCAACTGTTTCTTTATGTTTGTCTCTCTGGGCACAACTTCCCACAAAGTTAACCTTGAGGAAAGATAACAAAGGCATAGAGCTGAGAGAGTACCTGCAGGAATGTGCATAATTGCTGACAAATTGGAAGAGCTGAGGGATACTGGAACGTGGGAAAGTATTACTATGTCACATGCCCATCAAAGTTGGTGGGTAGGTTCAAGTCACTTAGCTATGGAAAGTGCCAAAATGCCATGTCACAGCTGGATGAGTCTATATTCATTCCTCAACTCATTTTTTTGGACATAAATCATACTATAATATAGTGCTCTCAAAAAGTAACTGAATATTAGTGCTGTCCATGATAATGCAAATGTGGATCTAACTTGATCCTGGAAACCTCTTCCCAAAACTCCCAGCTCTGTGGGACTGACCTGGTCTTTTCAATAATCTTGGAATTATGTAATCCTGCATTTTACATGATAGAAATTTTTGGATCGTGCTTATAGTATTATGGCTGGGTTTAAATATGTTTCACCCATTGTTACATTTTAAATTAATGGATCTGTTATGCAATGGAATGCAAAAATGTATGTAAATTTTAGAAGACAAAATATGAAGCTTCAAAGAAACAGTGTGCTTGCCAAAGGCTGCTTTGAGATAACATGCCCAGCCCTCCTGGAGTTCCTACTTGTTAGGAATAATTAGGTTAGAAAATTTGAGAAACACTGTGTGGGTGTATGTATAATTTCCCCCCCATTAAAAATATTTATACATCTATAGAGTGAATAAAAACATTATTTCAAAAATTGCCTCCACATCTCTGTTTTGGGGGAGGTAGCAGAATTGTCTTTCAGAGGAAGATTTCTCTTTAGTTTGGGAAAAACCATTTTAGTGGGCTGGGCCCTTTGGTTTGCAAAATTAAGTAAATCCTAGAGGCTTATCTGGAAGGGAAAGGCTGGAAGAAAGAGGAATGAAACAACTCCCTTCAGTAGTGTAAATGGCTGTTGCCATGCTGCATACGTTGGAATAAGTTGGCAACTTTATTGTAGGGCTGCCTGGTTGAGCCCATGCTGGTTGGGGCTAAAAAACAGGGATGTCTGGGCTCTAGATATGGGGGAAGAAGTTGGGTGAGAGCCAGATACTCATTTGAACTGACATTGGTTTTAGCAGCACAGCAGCTGGCTGGGGGTTAAGACAATGGCCAAAAGAGGATCCCACTTTAAGGGTGTTGGCTGATGGACAGACAGTAGGAATGATAGCAATGAGAGCTGATATCTAAATTTAGGCTTGCTTTTTCTTCACTGAAATTCTACTATGTTCCTAAATCTTCAGTTGTGCTTTGAGGCAATGTGATCTTTCAGAGTGATAGGGTAGCATGTAAAAATGACAAGACCTCCAGAAGTGATTAGGGGAATTTGGGGAGCAGCAGTTTGGAATAAGAGGAAACACACAAGAGAAGAATGCGCACACTTCCTGAGTATTCTCAGAAGGAATTATGCAGGGCTCTGGATTTTCTGAGGCAAAGGAGTTTAAATTTGCATGTTTGGATATTACAGACATTGAATGACCATAGGAGAGAGGAGAGTCTCAGCATATAAATTACACATATATGGTGTTGTAAAGGAAGCTGTGGCATGTTTATCATTCATAGAGTACATGGTGTAAAAAAACATGAATGAACACTTACTTCAAGATCCCCATGGATGAGACAATGATGTTGCCCTCTCTCAGTTGGAAGTTGGGCATACAAGAGGGTTACGGAATTTTGACTTAATCAAAGATGTCTCCAAGACAGAACACTATAGAGAAAGCAGAAAGGGGAAAAAGGAGTTCAGGACAATAAGAAAATTATGAGAATGAAGGCATTGCTCTTTAGCATCAGCTATGAAGACTTCTAAAGCTAGAGGAATCATTTAAGAATATAAATCTCATGTCACTCATCATCAGAAGCTGAAACACTTCTTTGATTTTCTACTGCCTGTAAGATCAAGTACAGACATCATAGCTTGTTTAGTGAGACTGTCTGAGCTGGCTTATATCTTCCTTTTTGGCCCCATCTCTTGCACTCTGCTCCATGCTCTCTCAACTTCAGCCATTCTGGGTATTAATTTGTTCATTTACTTATTGAACTTCAGTTCTTTTACATATGGGCCCTTGAACAAGGTTTTTACTTTGCCTGTACCCCTCTTCCCTTGCTTCTTTTCAACTCATCATTAAACATCAGTGGGAATTCCACTTCATCAGGATAACGTTCCCCAACCCCCAATAGTAGGGAGGTCTTCCTGGCATATATCCCCGTAGCACTCAGTGTTTGCTCTTCATTCCTTTTATTCAGTTGATCATTCAAAAGACATTTATTAAGCCCCTACTATGTGTCTGGCACTGTTATATGCATGGGAGATACAGTAGTGGGGGCAACAGGCAAAAATCTCTGCCCTCATGGAACTTACACTCATCACGCTTGGAGTTACTTGTTTGGTAATTGTACTCTTTGTTAGATTCTCCGCTCCATGAGGACAGAAAACATGTCTGTCTTATCATTTTATATCCCAGCCCCTAGCACACTGTATTCACTTTAGTGAATATTTGCCAATGAAATGAAAGTTATAGAAATTTGAGATTCATTGGGGCTGGTTGTGTCTGTAACAAAGAAGTCTTAAAATGCCTTGATAAAGCTATTCATAAAACTTGGAAAGCTGAAAAATTTACCAGGAATTATGATTGATAGAAAAAGATGGCTTGACCCATTAAGTGGATAAATTTCAGGCCTCCTAAGCCAAATATTGATTTTAAATCTTTTAAAAGAATTTGGTATCAAATGGAGTCGGACGGCTCAAGGGCTTAAGACCATGGCCCTGGTGGTTTGTTGGAAATCTTGGGTGGCCTCCATAAATGCTTATTGCAGGAAATATTTGAAAAACAATCTTATTTTGGGGCCAGTTGTAGAATGTTTAGAACATTTATTTCTTTTACATCCATATGTATTAACATGAGGGAATAGAAGTAAATGGAAAAACCAATTTTGCTTTAGAAAATATATTCTTTTGCAAATTAGACTTTAACTACAAATAAATACTGGCTCTGAATGAGAAAAGTTTTATAGAATAAAATAACTTCAATTTTTTTTTTTGGGGTTTCATTCATTTATTTATTAATTTTGAAAATCAAACATTATTTTTATTAGGTAATTAAGAGTCTGGTAGGCAGGTACACATCAACAGACAGGAAATTCTTACCTAACCGTTACATGGTTCTCTCACATGATAACTTATTTTTTTTGTTTTGTTTCGTTATTTTTTTTAAATTTTATTCCCACATCATACAATCCATTCAAAGTGTATGATCAATGGCTCTTGATATAATCACATAGTTACGCATTCACCACCACAGCCAATATGAGAACATTCTCATTTCTTCAGAAAAAAAAAAAATCCCATACCTCTTGTACCCCCCAATGATGTTTAGCTTTGGTATATGACCTCTTATAATTGATGAAAGAATATTACAATGTCACTGTTAACTGTAGTTCTCAGTTTGCGTTAATTGTATTTTTTCCCTCATACCACCAGGTTATCAACACCTTGTAATAGTCACATATGTTTCTTCTAGTTCATGGAAGAACTTTCCTCTATTTGTACAATTAATCACCGCCAGCGTCCACTCCAGGCTTTGCTAAGTTACACAGTCCCAGATTTTACCCTCCAGCTTCCCTTCTAGTGACACACATGACTCGAGACCAACCCTTTCAACCACACTTACCCTCCGCTTCATTAGTTACACTTAGAGAATTGTGCTACCATTACACAGGATTGTGCTATCCATTTCTGAACGGTTAACAATCAGCCTTATTAAACATTTTTTACAGATTAAGCCTCATCTGCCCATTTTCTACCCTCTTTCTATCTCCTGGTAACCGATACTCTAGATTATAACTCTCAGAGTTTGCTCATTGTAATTAGTTCCTATCAGTGAGATCATAACAATATTTGCCGTTTTGTATCTGGCTTATTTCACTCAACATAATGTCCTCAAGGTTCATCCATGTTGTCACATGCTTCAGGACTTCATTCCTTCTTACAGCTGTGTAATATTCTGTCATTTGTATATACCATGTTTTGTTTATTCATTTGTTGGTTGATGGACACTTGGGTTGTTTCCATCTCTTGGCAATTGTGAATAATGCCGCTATGAACATTGGTGTGCAAGTGTCTGTTCACTTCCCTGCATTCACTTCATCTGGACATGTCCCTAATAGATTGTTGGGTCACATGGTAATTCTACACTTAGCTTCCTGAGGAACCGCCAAACTGTCTTCCACAGCAGCTGCACCATTTCAGTTCCCACCAGCAGTGAATGAGTGTTCCAACTTCTCCACGTCCTCTCCAACACTTGTAGTTTCCTTTTGTTTAACAGCAGCCATTCTAGTAGGTGTGAGATGATAGCTTATTGTGGTTTTGATTTGCATTTCCCTAATAGCTACTGATGTTGAGCATCTTTTCTTGTGCTTTTTTTTCTTGTGCTTGGGTAAAGTGTCTATCCATGTCTTCTGCCCATTTTTAAATTGTTTATCCTTTTAATGTTGAGTTGTAGGATTTCTTTATACATTCTGGATATAAACCCTGGGATTTCTAAATATTTTCTCCCATAAAATCGGCTGCCTTTTAACTTTCTTGACAAAGTCCTTTGAAGCACAAAAATATTCAGTTATGAGGAAATCCCATTTATCTTTTTTTTTTTTTTTTCATTGCTTGTGCTTTGGGTGTAAGATCTAGGAAACCACCTCCTACCACAAGATCTTGAAGATGCTTCCCTACATTTTCTTCTAGGAGTTTTATGGGCTTAGCTCTAATGTTTAGATCTTTGATCCACATTGAGTTAACTTTTGTATGAGGTGTGAGATAAGGGTCCTTTTTTATTCTTTTGGTTATGATGTCCAGTTCTCCAAGCACCATTTAGTGAAGATACTGTTCTGTCCCAGTTGAGTGGATTTGGGAGCACTTTCAGTTTGCTGAAGCTGCCAGAATGCAATATACCAGAAATGAATTGGCTTTTTCTATGGAGATTTATTTGGTCGCAAATGTACAGTTCTAAGGCCATGAAAATGTCCAAAATAAGGCATCAGGAGGAAGATACCTTCTCTGAGGAAAGGCCAATGGCATCCTGGGGTTCCTCTGTCACATGGGAAGGCACATGGCGATGTCTGCTGGCCTTTATTCTGGATTTTGGTTGCAAAATGTCTTTCTCCAAAGTACATCTGGGCATTTCTCTCTTAGCTTCTCTGAGCTCTCTCTATTTCATCTGCCTTTTATCCTCTCCTAGAGGACTCCGGCAAGGGGATTAAGACCCACCTTGAATGGGTCTTCATGGAAACAACCTAATCAAAAGGTCCCACCCACAAGGTCTGCTCCACAAGACTGGATTAAAAGAACATAGGCTTTTCTGGGGTACATGACAGATTCAAACCAGCATAGGAGACTTATCAAAAATCAGTTGACTGTAGATCTGAGGGTCTATTTGAACTGTTAATTCTATTTCATTGGCCAATGTATCTATCTTATGCCAGTACCGTGCTGTTTTGACCACTGTAGCTTTGTAATATGCTTTAAAGTCAGGGAGGGTGAGTCCTCCAACTTCATTCTTCTTTTTTCAAGATGTTTTTGGCTATTCGAGGCCCCTTACTCTTCCAAATACATGTGGTGATTGGTTTTGCATTTCTGCAAAGTCGGCTGTTGGAATTTTGATTGGGATTGCATTGAATCTGTAAATCAATCTGGGTAGAATTGACATCTTAACTACTTCCAATCCATCAACACAGTATGTCCTTTGATCTATTTAGGTCGTCTTTGATTTCTTTCAGCAATGCTTTGTAGTTTTCTGTGTACAGGCCCTTTACATCCTTGGTTAAGTTTATTCCTAGATATTTGATTCTTTTAGTTGCTCTTGTAAGTGGGATTTTTTCTTGATTGCCTCCTTGGATAGCTCATTACTGGTATAGAGAAACACTACTGATTTTTGAATGTTGATCTTGCTAAACTTGTTTATTAGCTCTATATCTTTGATGTAGATTTATCAGGACCTTCTAACTATAGGATTGTGCCATCTGCAAACAGTCAAGTTTTACTTCTTCCTTTCCAATTTGGATGCCTTTTATTTCTTTATCTTGTCTAATTGCTCCAGCTAGAACTTTCAGCACAGTGTTGAATAACAGTGGTGACATTGAACATCTTTGTCTTGTTCCCGATCTTAGAGGGAAAGCAGTTTTTCCCCATCGTGTATGATGTTAGTTGTAGGGTTTTCAATATACGCCCTTTATCATGTTGAGGAAGTTTCTGTCTATTCCTATCTTTTGAAGTGTTTTCATAAAGGATGCTGAATTTTGTCAAATGCTGTCTCTATGTCAATTGAGATGATCACGTGGTTTTTTTTCCCCTCTGATTTGTTAATGTGGTATATCACATTCATTGATTTTCTTGTGTTGAGCATCCCTTGCATACCAGGGATAAATCCCCTTTGTTCATGGTGTACAGTTTTTTTTTTAATGTGCTGCTGGATTTGATTTGCAAGTATTTGGTTGAGGATTTTTGCATCTATATTCCTTAGAGAAATTGATCTTTACTTTGCTTGCAGTGTCTTTCTCAGGCTTTGTATTAGGGTGATGATGACCTCGTGGAGTGAGTTAGGGAGTGTTCCCTCCTCTTAAATTTTCTGGAAGAGTTTGAGCAGGATTGGAACTAATTCTTGGAGTGCTTGGTTGCATTCAGTCAGGTGGGTTTTAAATTGAGTTTTTTGTTTGTTTGTTTGTTTGTTTGTTTTTTAAATTCAACTTGTAGCAGATTTTATTCCTGGGAAACTAGGATCCTTAGGCATTTTAACCACAATGAACAATTGTTACAATTCCTGTCAACTTTTAGGGATCTTGGTTTCCATTTGTAATAACTTCAATTCTTGACAGTAAATTCCTTGTGGACAGGCTTTGTACCACATTCATTTTTGAATTCTCAACACTGAGTATAGTATTGAGTACTGAGTTCAGAAATACAGTCTCTGGATTAGGAAAGAAAAGTCAGTCAAATTGCTTATTTTGGTATTACAGCAATCAAAAAGTATTAACTGGCTAAAGTTTTCATTTATTTGCAGATTATTTTGATGTTGTAGATATAGCCAGGGAAAAGCAGTCAACAATAATCAAAAGAAAATATTTTAATTAGATTGCTTTATAATATTTATTTACAGCCTACCTACCTCTATAAGAAAATCATAAATACAATAAAATAAAACATACAAAGGAAAAGCCATAGAAGAGAGAAACTAGGGAAGACAATTACAATAAGAAAATAATTTTGAGAAAAGCCATAGCTATTTAGCACGATAGTTAGCTCTGAGTTTCCTGTCAGCGAATGTCAAGAGGAAAACATGATGGATACACACTTCTTATTGCTCAGCAGAAAAAAAAAAAACATCGTAATTCATCAGGAGAGACAAACCTTTTCCTGGCCTCAAGATCTGAGATAATTTATCATATTGGATCTTATATAGAAGACACTGGGCAAAATATGGGCAAGATTGTTAATGTCAATTTTACAAATATAGATGAAAAGATGAATATAGTGAGGTGCTTCTTTTCTCAGCATTGGGTGAGGAAGAGATGAGGACAAAATATTGTCGTCATTCTATGCAAGCTATACCCTGAGGGTGAGATGAGTAGTTTTATGCCTCTCTGGAATAATATGGGTTAAAACTTGGACTGGGTTAAGAACTGAATATTCTGTATCGCCCTTGGGTCTGTATATCCCAGGGCCCCAGGGTCAGTGGGGGTGCTTCAGGAGACAAGGGTGGGTGGGGTGGGGATTAGGGCCTGTGGGAGAGCTCTGAGCCTTCCCCCATTCCTGCTTCTCCTTCAACCAGCGAGGAGTCTCTCTTCTAGGTTCTAGATCTTGGGATTCCTTATATGATTTCCTTTGAAACTTCTACTGGAAGACATGCCCATTTGTAATATTATATATTTTTACATGAGGCCTTCCCTAACCTCCCTATGTTAAAAGCACCCTCCTGCTCTGACCCAGCACTCCCCATCCCTTTTCCCTATTTTGTTTTTCTCAGTACTTATCAACATTTAACTTACTATATGATTTACTGTTTTATTTTGTGCATTACTCAGGGTTATAGCAGGAAACAGCATCCTTGAACCAGGCAATTTGAAGAGAAGGTAATAAAAGAACTATTAACAAAGGTGTGGGCAAGGTTTAGGGAAAACCAATAAGGGCTAATATAGTACTTTGGGGCCAGAATAGAGTTGGTGGTGGGGAGCCACTGCCACCCTTCGGCCTGAAGGGGCAAAGCGAAAGAGCAGTTAATGGACTCTAGAGAGGACAGCGGCATGGAGAGAGCTACATTTGGGTGGGGCTGCAGCCATCCTATGATGAATAAACTTTCCAACTCTATACTCCTCTTGCTCTCTGATCCCTTGCAAGTGGCTTCCATTAGCCAAATCTTGCTGATACAGTCCATACAGATGGGTCTTGCAGGACCACAGATTAGGGTGGAGAGGATGGAGAGTGGATTGGGAGGAGCATACAGAAGATACCCACTAGATTACGTTTCCTGTCTTGTTCACCCCACCAGATCATAAGTTCTATGGCAGCTGAGATTTTATCTGTTTGAGTTTGATTCTCTGCTGTATCACTTGTGCCTTGAAAAGTGCCTAGGTCATGGTTGGTGCTCAATAAACATTTCTTGAATGAAGGAATATCAGTTGTTTTAATGTGAGTTTAAAAACTCAACTACAATGGTACAGTAATTATAAGCTATTTATAATACATCGACTCAAGTTGGTTCTTTTTGTCCTGCTGATTTATATGAGTAATAAGTGGTTGACAATAAGTGTTAGCTATTTGGCTAATTATATGTATTTATAATTAGTGTGTGTGCATATGTAGCCCCAAAATGGTGTACTTAGAATTATTTTATGATTAATTCTTTTGAAATGGTTTTCAACTAGATTTTGAATAATAGTATTTAGAAGAAAAACCTATTGCACAGGCATTTTCTGTATATTAATGTAATTCAAATCATTAAATCATCTTTATTTCATATGTGTCTCATAGAACCAAGGGTGGCATTATCTTTTTAAGTCCTGTCCATTTCAATGCAAAAATCATCATAGCATAAAACATCAAGCACAATAACATTTATATTAGAAAATTGGCAAAGATTTACTATGGAGACAACTGTTTTGAACACCCTTCTGCTAGGACCGAATAAGGAAGGTCAATGATTTATTTGAATGGACAGATGGGTGCTAATATATTCCTTCAAAGTGATCTAATTTGGTCTCTGACAGGCTGAAAACAAAAAGTGACTCAGAGTACAGTGCCCTTCTCTGACACAAATGTGGGGCTCCAGTAGAGGAGCTTCTCTATCGAATCTTTCCCAGGGGCTACAGTAGGGTTGAAGCCCGTCTCTTTGGGTAATGGGAGCAGTTAGCCCAGGAATTGCAAATGCCAGGAGCAACACCTTGACTGACCTTGGGGAGTCTCTAGGAAACCAGTGTCATCTATCAATGCAAGAGGAGCTAAATTCAACATGGCAGGCACAGCTGAGAAACTGAGCTGGTCTCTCGCTGCCCCAACATGGGCTGCTGCTTCCTCAAGGAGGAGTTTAGGTTCCCTCTCCACTGATATCGGGAGTAGCCATGTGACTTGCTTTGGTGGTGAAATGGGGAAGACGCTTTAAGAACCAGCTTATGTTTTGTCATGTTTCATTTTCCTCTGCCACAGACTTAATGTTTCAGAGAGAGATTGCTCTATTAACTTGGATACTGGAGGGAAGACAATGTTTGTGGAGCTGAGGCCAACCACAATGGATGTATAACATGAATGAGAAATAAACCTTTGTTACTGTAAGGCACTGAGATTTCTGGGGTCACTTGTTATCATAGCATAATCTAGGATACTCTGATTGATCCAAGGAAATCACATCTCTCACAGTCCCTATTCATCCAGTGCCACAGCAAGAAACAGTTGCTAATGTGAGCAAATAGTCTGCTGGTAGAGCTCACCAGTCATGCAGGGTTATGAAGGCTGATTAAGGTAAATGGGAACTGTCAGGTTAATGAGAAGTTAGGAACATACAATGCTTGCCTACTGAAAACAACAAAAACTTTAACTTGAGAGTGGCTTGAGCAAGGTAATATTGCTTGTGTCAGAGGCTTAACTGGCTCATGCTGCCATTTTGGGCTTCCTGGATGATGCACTGGAAGGGGGTCAACAGGGAATGGTGGCATCAGGACTATGTCCAAGACATGGAAACCACCAGCATATTGGGAATAAGTATTGCACCTTCTAACAATAACATCTGGAATTGGCATTCCAGAAGAACAAACATTGGGAGCTGCAGGACGTGGAAGCATTAATAACTGTCAAGTGCAGGACAGACAGGCTAACTTAATGGTGAGCTCAGTCCACTCGGGGCAGGAAAGTCCTATCACTCTCCCTTTCTCCAGTCCCTCCTCCTAGGACACCTATAAATCATATCCAATGACTGAATAAAATAATAAGGTTTGTCTGAGTTTTGACAACAGAAAATAACAGAGGACCTCAAATTCAGAGGGAGAAAAATGGCAGGCATTTTAAAAATGGCTTTCTCACCCAAATAAAGAAATCTAGAGGTGAAAAAAAAAGTTATGCTCCATCCACAAGTTGTCAGCCTTCTGAAAATACCCACAAATCTAAGACACTTTAAAGAGCTAAGAAAAGAGGTTAAGTGGAATTGGTTTTTTCCTCCTAGACGTTTTCTCTATAAGGTGATTAAATTGTTCCCTTTCTACAAGACATTAATTTATTGGCGATTAAACTTTCTTTTGCATTGTGGCAGTGAAAAGAGGGGGCTCTTAAGCAAGGCAGCTCTGAGTTTGAATCTCAGCACTGCTTTCTAGCCCCTTGATCTTGGCAAGTATTTACTTTCTAAGTCAGTTTCTTCAATAACCCAGTCATGAGAAATTAAATGAAACAATGTATTAAGGCACTTGGCACAGAGCATGACATTTAAATGCTCAGCCCTTGTTAGTTTCTTTCTTTAATCTTTTAAAAATGCTTAAAGGTGGGAGGGGATTATGCTGCTGGTGCAGGTTAGCCCTGTACTTTGACTAACCAGGCACGCTTGCTGCAGGCTTGGTAATCTTTATCATTAAAAAAACAAAAACAAAAAACAAAAAACAAAGGGTGCCTACTGAATATACTAATAGCCCTATTAGTATAAATGCCTACCCAGCCCAGTGTTCTGCTCCAAACACCTATATCAGATTTCCATGGAGCTGGCTCCTGGATGTGAGGAGCTTCTATGACACCTTTTCTTATTTCCTAGGGGCTGCTTGTTTGTGTCACTATTTAACGTCTATTGAATTCAATAAGTGTTTGAGCTCCTATTATGTGCAAGGCACCATGATAATGTATCCCTGACTGCCTTTGCTCCCTGTTCTTCCATCTTCTTGTCTTCAGTTGCACAAAAAGTGTTGCTTTTCCTGTTCTGAGTTCTCAATTCTATCCCTTCCAGACCTTCCGGGAACTTGCTTTGTGAATTATTTCTTCACCTGCTCATCGTCAACACCATCCTTCCTACTAGCTCATTCTCCTGGCTGGAGCAGAAAAGAGAATAATAAACACCATCCAAAACAGTTATTACATGGAGGAATTCTCACACAGAAGTAGGGCTCCTTCTTCAGGAAGCTTCAGGTACATTCCAACTCAGGGCCAACTAATACAAAAGCGTGAACAGGGAGAGTGTTTGGGAGTAATTATCAGGACTATTAATTGAAAGATTCAAAGGAGCTGAGCAATTTGGTCCCCTTTTCTATCCCCCACACTGAACAGCTGGTAGTAAGCATATTTGCCTCCAGATTAGAGTTATAACAACTTCTTCTTAAAGTAAATGAGTGCTGGTCTAGTATGAATTTTGGGGCTAGAGAAAGAAGAAGAGTCTTCTGGATGTCTACAACAATAGAGGGAGGAAAGAGGAAAAGGAGCAAAGGACAGCTTGTTCTCCTAGCAGAAAACCATAATAACGTTCGGTAATGTTCTGCCATGGGACCATGCAGGGGGCCCTAGGACCAAAAAAGATAAGTCCTACTTCTAGAGGGCCACCCGTCAGCATATCCCACCAGATTGGAAGTTGGGTCTCAATTCCAATCAGAGGAGGCAGGCTCATGAGAGTTGCAACAATTGGATGCAATTATTACAGATCTAGTGTTGTCAATTTCTTTTGTGACAAGTGAAGGCAATCATTAGCAGTGGTCAAATGTTGTGCTATTTGCACTGTCTTATTAAAAATTCTGGTATCTTATTTTTCACATATTTCTGTCCTAAAGTGACAGATTCAGGCTATTCAATATACTGCATATAACTCACAAGCCATTCAAAATCATAAATGTAAGAAAGGGATAAGTTTAGTTTTCACATAGAGACAGCATGGAATAAGGGAAATGGAGGCAAAACCAGTTTAAACAAGCCCCAGACAAAGAGAAGAATCTGCCAGCCCCTTATATGGAAAAGTAACCATGGTTACTGGAATGTAAAGAAATATGAGGTAAAATCAGAGGCAGGAACTCACAGCAAAAAGAAAAACTTTTTTTAAACTAAATGAACTCTCTGGGATAGGCTGATCAGTTCAAAATCTCAATAATGAGCTAGTTGGCTCTCTGGGATTGGCTGTACAAATTAAAATCTCAAAAGATGAATAGTTAGTGTTCTCGGATAGGCTGTAACCTCTGTAGTACACAGTCAATGGGGAAACAGGGGAGGGACTTGCGAATTAGGAGTAGGAAATTTAAAGATCGCCATTCTCTTCCTCTGGCGTGCCAGCCTTCCATGTGTTTGGCTGAACGCCCTATCTTGCAAGATTGTAAATAAATTCTTTTCTCCTCCAAAACCGAGTGAGCGTTTATTCCCTTACAGGTACTGCTTTATTTCCGACAATAAATATGGTCTTTTAAATTCATAAAATAAACACCATTCTCTACTCAGGTTAGTTTTGCTTATTCTTTAAATTTCCATATAAACTTTAGAATCTGCTTGTCAATTACTACTCACTCTTTAACAGAACACTCTTGACCCAATGATCCATTTTGTTAAACTTGAGCTATAACAAAAATAGCAAAATGCAAATAATAGCAAAAAAAAGTAACATGCAATTAATGTGAAAATAAGTTAACTGGCAAAAAACTTAATGCTATTAATATAATGTTAGCTGAGATGAACAGATTTATATCCTTTTAGTATTCACACAATTTTTAAAAAACAATGGTTATTAAAATGTAGGATTTTTGTGAAAACCATTATTAATCTTACATTTCAAATTGGTGAAATGTAAGTGAACAAAATGGTTTCATTACTTTTTCCTGTAAAATTGTCAAACCACCCACAGACCATTTACTAGATCCCTGGAGACCACCAACTATCAATGAACCACACTGTACAGAGCACCAAAAGTTGAAGAGGTAGTGTTCATTTCAGACAAGGAATTTAAAATTGAGAAATGCTATACTGGAAGAATGGAATTAAGAATTATAACCTTAAGTTGGATAAAGAAACAACATGATTTCATAAACATTTTCTCATGTCATAAAAAATTTTCCAAATCCTCCCCTTTAATTAGCTGTTTAATATTCTATTGTGCAGTTGGACTAACAAACTCAATTTAAAAGTATAGTAAAAGAATCCTTTACCACTATGATGGAAAAATGATTTATTAGAACATTTATGAACACTATAAATCAAATCAATGGGCTCATAAAAATAATATCAAGATAGTGAAAAAGCACTTCATAAAGTTCAACACTGATTTCATGTTTTCCTATGCTTTCTAAAAATTTCCTACAGCACAGAGATCTATATTTCCTTGAAAGTTAGAAAGAATTGAAAATTTCTAAAAGCCTTTAATTTTTAAAGGTAATGATTTGATTGCCTTGAATTTCCTGGTTACTCACCTATTCAGATTTTCCTGAATTTTTTGTCAATTTTGCTAATTTATATTTTTATTAAAAACTGTTTTTTGTTTTAAACTAAATTCTATAGGCATGTGTGCTGGTTTGGATATATTATGTCCCCCAGAAAAAGCCATATTTTTAAATGCAATCTTGTGGGGGCAGATTGATTAATGTTTCTGATTAGGGTGTGACCTCTTGATTGTTTCCATGCAGATGTGACTCATCCAACTATGGGTAATAACTTTGATTAGATTATTGCCATGGAGGTTTGCCCCTGCCCATTCAGTGTGGGTCTTGAGTAGTTTACTCGAGTCCTTTAAAAAGAGCCACACAGGCTCAGACACTTGCTGATGCCTAGACATTCTGGAGAATGCCATTTTGAAACAACCTGGGAGCAAGCAGATGCCAGCCACAAGCCTTGCCAGCTGACAGAGGTTTTCCGGATGCCAGCAGCCTTTCTTCAGTGAAGGTACTCTCTTGTTGATGCCTTAGTTTGGACACTTTCATGGCTATAGAACTGTAAATTTCTAACCAAATAAACCCCTTTTATAAAAGCCAATCCATTTCTGGTATTTTGCATAACGGCAGCGTAAGCAAACCAGAACAGCATGGGATTATAAATGGCCCTCTACTTTCATTTATTATTCTCCTTTCTAGTTGTTATAATAGCAACTTTTCTGTCCCAATTTTTGTATTTTTGTATTTTTCTTTCTATTATATTATTTTATCACAAAGGTTTTCATCTATTTATTAATTTCACTCCTTTTTAATTTATGGATTTCTGCTTTTATCTTTATTTTTTCTGTACTTTTTAAGGGATTTTTTTTTTTGCTCTATTGATTGATTACTATTTCTTTCAATTCTTGAGTTAGACTATTAATTGTGATTCCTTTAATTTTTTATGCATTTTTTTTATTAGAGAAGATGTAAGTTTACAGAAAAATCATGTGGAAAATACAGTCTTCCCGTACACACCCTCCATAACACACTAAGTTTTTCCTATTATTAACAATTGCATTAGTGTGGCACCTTTGTTACAACTGAGAAACAATATTATTATAATTATACTATTTAACTATAGTCTATAGTTTACATTGGAGTTCACTGTTTGTGTTGTACCATCCTCTGTTTTTCTTTAAAAATTTTATACTAGTGTTCCTGTTTGCTAATGCTGCCATTATGCAAAATACCAGAAACGGATTGATTTTATAAAGGGGATTTATTGGCTTACAAATTTACAGTTCTAAGGCCGCAAAAGTGTCCAAACTAAGGCATCAGCAAGAGGATACCTCCACTGAGGAAAGGCTGATGACATCCAGAAAACCTCTGTTAGCTGGGAAGGCATGTGGCAGGCATCTGCTGATCCTTCCCTCCTGGGTTCTGGTTTCAAAATGGCTTTCTCCAAAATGTCTCTGGGTTTCTCTCTCTTAGCTTCTCCAGAGCAAACTCTGGGCTAGCATCTCCAAGTGTCAGTGTCAGTGTCAGCTCCTAGCTTCTCTCCAAAATGTCCCTCTCAGATGCCCTGAGCTCCTTCTGTCTGTGAGCTCTCTAGTAGGATTCTGGTGATTTAATTAAGACCCACCCTGAAAGGGTGGGGTCCATATCTCCATGGAAATAATTTAATCAAAGTTCTTGCCCACAGTTGATTGGGTCACATCTCCATGGAAACAGCCAATCAAAGATTAATGTCTGCCCTCACAAGATTGCATTAAAGAACATGGCTCTTGGGGGACATAATATATACAAATTGGCACATCTAGTAATATGTACAAGCTAAAATTTCCCCTTTTAACTACATTCAAATATATAATTTAGAGGAGTTAATTGCATTTACAATGTTGTGCTACTATCACCACCATCCTTACAAAAACTGTTTCATCACCCCAAACAGAAGCTCTGCACCAATTAAGCACTAACTCTGCTTTCCCTGCCACAACCATGGCCATTGGTAAACTGTGACTCTATGAATTTGCTTATCCTAATTGTTTCTCATCAGTGAGACCATGCAATATTTTTCCTTTACTGTTTATTATTTTCTATTAAGAAGTTTGTGAGTTTACAGAACAATCAGTCATAAAATACAGGATTCCCATATACCACCTGTTCCGGTTTGCTAAAGCTGCCAAATGAAAAATACCAGAAATGGATGGGCTTTTATGATGGGGTTTATTGTTTACAATTTTACAGTCCTAAGGCCATGAAAATGTCCAAATTAAGGCATCAAGAGTGAGATACCATCTCTGAGGGAAGGCTGATGGCATCTGGGATTCCTCTGTCACATGGGAAGGCACATGGCGACGTCTGCTGGTCCTTCTCTCTCCGAAATGTCTCTGGCTTCTGTGTGTCCTCGCTTGTTCCTTCCAGGGCATTTCTGCCTCAGTGTCTCTCTCAGCTTCTCTTCAAAATGTGTCTGCCCTTTGTCCTGTCATAGAGGGCGCCAGTAAACTAAGACCCACCCTGAATGGGCGGGGTCATCTCCATGGAAACAACCTAAACAGAAGTTCCTGCCCACAATAAGTCTGCACCCACAAGACTTGATTAAAAGAATGTGTCTTTTGTGGGGAACATAATAGATTCAAAACAGCACACCACCCTATTATTAACACCTTGATTGGTGCAGTAGATTTGCTATAATTGATGAAAGCACATTTTTATACTTGTACGATTCATTGTAGTCCCTGGTTTAACTTAGGGTTCATAGTTTGTGTTGCACAGTCCTGTGGATTTTTTAAAAAAATTTAAATGTGGTTTAACATTTAAATATGTAAGTCAGTGATGTTAATTAGGTTCACAATGTTGCTACCATCATTATCATTTGTTACCAAAACTTTTCCATCATCCCAATAGAAACTCTGTACATTTTAAGCCATAACTCTCTATTCCTTGCTACCACCCTAGTCCCTGGTAACCTGTATCATAGATTATGACCCTATGGCTTTGCTTATCCTAATTATTTCATATCAGTGAAGTCATATGATGTTTGTTCCATTGTGTCTCACTTATTTCACTCAACGTGATGTCTTCCAGGTTCATCCATGTTGTTGCATGTATCAGAACTTCATTCCATTTTATGGCTGAATAATATTCCATTGTGAATATTTACCACATGTTTTTAATCCATCCATCGGTTGATGGACACTTGGGTGGCTTCCATCTTTTGGCAATTGTGAATAATGCCACAATGAACATCAGTATGAAAATATCCATTTGCTTCTCTGCTTTCAATTCTTTGGGGTATATACTTGGAAGTGGGATTGCCTGGCCATATGGTAATTCTATACTTAACTTTCTAAGGAACCACCAAATTATCTTCCATGGCAGCTGCACCACATACATTCCCACCAAGAAGGAATGAGTGTTCTTATTTCTGGTATCCACTTCAACACTTGTAATTGTCTGTTTTTTTTAAACAGTGGTCATGCTAGTGGGTGTGAAATGGTAACTCACTGTGGTTTTGTTTGCATTTCCCTAATAGTTAATGATGTTGAGATCTTTTCATGTGCTTTTTGCCCATTCTATATCTTCTTAGAGAAATACCTACTCAATTTTTTTTCTCATTTTTAAATTGTGTTATTTGTCTTTTTATTGTTGAGTTAAAGGATTTCTTTGTATATTCTGCATATTAAAGCTTTATTGGATATGTGGTTTACAAATATTTTCTTCTGTTGTGCAGGTTGTCATTTTACTTTTGTGATAAAGTCATTTGATGCACAAAAGTTTTAAATTTTGATTTAGATAATTTATCAATTTTTAACTAGAAAAACTAGCAGAGTTATCTTCCTCAAACTTACATAACAGTTAAATGTTGCAGTAGCTGGTTGAGTGCTGAATAAAGAAAACACACCTTTAAAACTGACAGGAAAGGAGATTTTGTGAAGATGGTGGAGTATGAAGCTCCAGGAATCAATCCCTCCACCAAAACAACAATTAGGCAGCAAGGGTCTAAATAAATTATTTCAAAACTCCAGAGGCCAAGGAAGAGTGGGAGGAAGAGGCTGGTAAATTACCATAAATACCAGCAAACTGCAGGTGCCTTTGCCTAGCCCCCCACTCTCATGGCAGGTGTAGTGGGGTTCAGAGCCTGACGTAACTTGCCGAAAGAGATAAAAATCCACCTCTCCAATATCTGCGGTGGGCACAGGGTATTTGAGGATCACAGATTTTGATGAGCTACTTCAGATTACTGGGGACCTGGCTCTGAGGGCAGCTATTGTGAGAGGAAACCTAAAGACAGTCTACTTCCTCAGGACTGCAGAGGACAGTTGAAGGACAGTTTGCTGGGCATGTTAAGAAAGTGCAGCTTTGGGAGGTGTGGAAGAAGCTCCTGGTACACTTCCTGGCCCCTCTTTTATCCCCTCACCAGGGCAGTTTGGAGCTGGCCTGCCCACCCTTCGTGGGTCCCAGGCTATGTTACGGCTGGGAAAGACTGACTTGGGAACCTCCTCTCTGGCATTCCCTTTTCACCCTCCAGTGAAAAGCAGCTTGGGACAATGAAAGCAGTATAATAAACAATTTAGGTGGACATCCTGGGCAAATTCTTACCTGCATTGGCAGTGGAACATCTGTGAGAGGGAGAATATCTGGCTCCTGGGAAGCAGAGGGGACATTTAGACTCCTGTAAACAGGGGAACTCCTAAGGCCACTAGCAAGCACAATCCCAGAAAAGACAGGGATGGACCTTTGCTTAGATGGGCCTTCCTGATGGGAGGGCTGAAACTCAAGAAAATCTCTACCCCATCACCATCTGGTTACACACTCAAGAAACAGACATCTCAGGGAAACAAATCCTAGAGCTAACATTTAAAAATATTAAAATGTACAATGTGCAACAAAAGATTATGAGACAAAGAAACAGGAAATGATGGCCCTTCCAAAGGCAGAGTATAAAAATCCAGAAAACATCAGTGAAGAAGACAAGACCATAGACATACGAGACAAAGACTTTTAAAAAGAGATCTTCAATATGTTTAAGGAGATGAAGGAAAATACAGAGAAAGAATGAAAGGATAATAATGAATGAACAAAATAAGAATCTCAATAAAGAGACAGAATGGCACATGAAAAGATGCTCAACATCATTAGCCATTAGGGAAATGCACAGCAAAACCACAGTGAGTTACCATTTCACACTCACTAGCATGGCTACTATTAAAAAACCAGACAATTACAAGTGCTGAAGTCGATAAGAGAAATAGGAAAACTCATACATTGTTGGAGGACTGTATGTGGTGCAGCTGCCATGGAAGATAATTTGGCAGTTCCTTAGAAAGTTAAGTATAGAATTACCATATGTCCAGGCAATCCCACTTCCAGGTATATACCCCAAAGAATTGAAAGCAGGGATGTGAACAGATACTTTCACACTGATGTTCATTGTGGCATTATTCACAATTGCCAAACGATGGAAGCCACCCAAGTGTCCATCAACCAATGAATGGATTGACAACATGTGGTAAATATACACAATGGAATATTATTCAGCCATGATATGGAATGAAGTTCTGATACATGCAACAACATGGATGAATCTGGAAGATATCACATTGAGTGAAATAAGTGAGACACAAAGCGACAAATATCATATGATCTCACTGATATGAAATAATTAGAATAAGCAAAGCCATAGGGTCATAATCTGTAATATAAATTACCAGGGCCTGGGGTGGTAGTAGGGAATAGAGAGTTAAGGCTCAAAATGAGTTTCTATTTGTGATGAGGAAAATTTTGGTATGGATGGTACCAATGGTAGGAAAACATTGTGAACATAATTAACAATATTCAATTATATAATTGAATGTGGTTAAAAGTGGAAATTTTATGTTGTATATATGTTGTTAGGATAAAATTTTTAAAATATTGGACTGTACAACACAAATAGTGAACCTTAAAGTAAATCAGGGACTATAGTTCATAGTACAATTATAAAAATGTGTTTTTGTGAATTGTAACAAATATACCATACTAATGCAAGGTGTTAATAATAGGATGGTGTATGGGAACCCTATATTTTAGGACTGGTTGTTCTGTAAACCCACAATTTATCTAATAAAAGAAAATGTATATAATAAAAGATAAAAGTGACATCATCATTATTATTGAATACTGTAATGAAGGTTCTAGCCAATATAATAAGACAAGAAAAAGATATAAGAAATAACTTTATTATCAACAGATGATATGAGTAGCTAAATAGAAAATATAAAGAATATACAATCTACTAGAGTGAAACTACCAAAGTTATAGATATCAGATGCTATCAACAACTATCAATTACCCTTTAGGACATTTATCTAGGAAAATGGTACCATTTATAATAGCATCTCTCAAACATAAGATATCTAAAATTAAATCTAACAAAGGAGACACAATAAAGAGAAAATTATAAATGCTTATTAGAATATGTAAAGAGAAATTTCAATGAATGGAGATACACACCATGTTTATGGATGATATATCTAAATATCATAAAGTTGGAAATCTTTCCAGGTGGAATAAGTTTGTATTTCCTTATTCTCCTCTTGCGGATCTTCTAAAAGAAATAATAATAACAAGAAACTGAAGTGCAAACTCCATACTTATTCAAATTAGAAGACAGTTAAATCCCCAAATCATAAAATAGAAGAAGGAGCTTCAAATAGCCATTGTCACCAGCTCGTGATGTGACTGGCACCACCTGAAGTAGCGTGATGTGACTGTCCTGTTTCCAAAAGTAGCAGTGGTCAAGAGAAGGTATATAATCCATAGATAGAGGATGACCATGACTTTGGTCTTTAGGAAGCCTGCAAAAGCTCAGTCTGAGCAGGAAGCAGGAGCTGCCAAGGACCTGTTTTGGCTCAGAGAAGAAGTGGACATAGTAGGGTTGAATGAAGGCTGTGACAGACAGGAAATATTTTCAAGTAACCATCTGTGAGTGAGGAGTTGGGAGGACAGAGGCTCTGCATTGTGAGCAGCACAGCTTGCTGCCAATTTCATTTGTTAGGGACAGGTAAAGGCTAGAAGAACTCATGTACTCAACCTTGAGTCACAAGGAAATAATCTTTCCAGTCTGAAACCTGGTCTTGGTTCTTTCTCCATATGAACTTCCTGTAAATAGCTGGTCCAGGAAAATTCACAGAAGAATTCACAAAATTTGAAGCTGAGCAATTTATACGTATAATATGGAAATGCACTTTATAATGATAAAAGGTACAATAATGTGCAATCTACAGCTAACATATATCTAGGTAACAACATGGCATCAACATTTCATAGAGCAAAAATCTACAGGAAATACAAGGAGAAACAGACAAATATAGTAGTAACAGAATTTAATGCACCTGTCTCACGAGAGATCATGAGAGATCAAGTGATAAAAATAAATAAATAAGGATCTAGGAAACCTTAATAATATAATTAGTAAGAGATATCCGAAAACTTGACTGAACTATGTACCTTGAAAATAGGAAATAATTAAAAAATGGACCAATATTAGACCACAAAGAAAATTTTAATGAAATAAATAGATAGAAATCATAATGGGCAATATCTGTGGTCATAATGCACATACAAACAGCTTTTAGTAAACAAAATAATAAAACAAGAAGTATACAAGAAGCAATTGATAATTTTAACTACATCAAATTTAACATTTGCTGTAAGACCATAGACACCATAAAAGAAAGTTTGAGGACAAGCAACAGATTAAGGAAGATATGTCTAATAATTTACAGGAAAGGATTAGTATCCAGAATACATAAAGAATTTCTCTAAATAAGAAAAGTAAAAAGCAAAGAACTCATAGAACAATAGTTAATGGATATGAACACAGAAGTCAAAGAAAATGAAACCTAACGACTGATAAATATATGAAAAGGTAATCTGTAATTAGGGACATGTAAATTTAAACAATGAGATTCAGTTTCATCCCCATCAGATTGGCAAAAATTAAAAGAGCTATTTCCAAATACTGTTGAAGGGAAAACTGGAAATATCATACACCACCGAATCAGAGTGTTTATCAGCAAACTACTTTGGAGACTAATTTGGCAAGTGCTGTAGTTGAAGCTGAAAACACACAGACCCTCCATCTTAGCAAAACTATTTCTAGATAGACACACCTTAGAGAAACTCATGCAGATGTGCAAAAGGAACATTTAAGGATGTTCACTGCATTGTTAGTAGTAACAGCAAAAAACTGGATAAAATCCAAATTTTCCGCAGTAGGGAAATGCATAAGCAAATGGGATTTATTCATACAGTGGGACACATAGGAGCAATTAAGTTGAATTAAATAGTTTTATATTTATCAACAAAAATTAATCTTGAAAACATGAATAGGGAAAAAGAGCAATTTGTAAAAGTATGACACCATTAATACAGATTTTTTAAAAATGTAATAAACAAAAAATGTTGCTTGTGTATACAGATACATGTAAACTGAACATGCACCAAACACAAATGGTGTTTCACTTGAGGGAGAGAGGAAGTGACATTGGAGAGTAGAGCATATAGGCTTCACATTTATCTGTCATGTTTTATTTTTTAAAAAAAGATAAGAAAATATGATATGACAAAATGTTAATATTTGTTAATTCTGAGTGGCAAATAAACAGTTATTTTTATATTACCTTTCGAATCTTTTTACTTCTAATTTCTCAAAATTATGAAAATAAAAACAAAGGGTCACCAAGATAATTAAAAATATGCCTATTATCAATGCCCACAGGATAAAGCTAAAATTTTTGGTAGCTTCTTGTGGTCTAAATAATACAGCCTAACTTCACTAGCACAGCTCACAAAATGCTCATGGTTACTCATGCCTACCTTTCCAGCCTCTACTCCCACAGACATCTCCCTTATTCTTTTCTGCCAGTGGTCTCCAAACATTTTTTGATCATACAACCCATTAATAAAAATAAAGCTGAACTTGCATCTCTTTTATATTCATATTTATTTAAAATGTATATACATGTACCAGGGAAGTAATATATTATGTAAATATATAGCATACAAAAACAGAAATTAGAAATTAAAGTAAATATTAATGGAAGTTCTAATATTCTCCTACAGCAATGAGGGCCTTCAGCCATTAGGCTATGGTTCCCCAGAGCGTGCTGCTCTCCTTGTCCCCTACTTCAAGAATCCATTCAAAAACCTAGATTCTCTGTACATCTCCCCTAATACCTTAGACAAACTATGATTCAATAATCATTCATTCCTTTAGTCCATTAACGAATATATTTTTTAAGCCAGGCACGATGCTAGGTACTGGATACACAAAATAAAACAAGATAGATAAGGTCCTCATGAAGTTCTCTTTCCAATAGGAGAACCAAAAATTAAAAAGCAGGTACCTAACTATCTAAAGTAATTACAAATTGCTATGAGTGCTTAAACATTGCATAGGTAATTAGGTAAAGACTCTCTGAGCAGGTGGTATTTAAGTCAATGCTTAAAGGATGGAAAGAAGGCAGCCATGTGAAGATCTAGCACAACAGTTCCAGGCACATGGAATTAAGGCCAAAGGTCCTGCTGTAGAAAAATTTTCACTTTTTAGGAGCTGTCATGGGGCCAAAGGGGTTGAAGTGTTGTGAGCGAGGCAAAGTGTACACCAGATGGGGTCAGGAGGCTAGCAGGCAGATGGTGCAGGGATTTTATTCCAGGTGAAGTGTGAAGCCATAGAGGCTTTTAGCAGGAGTGACATCTGATTTAGGTGTTTAAAAGATTGCCATCATAGGAACACTTGTTCATTGTTAGTGGAAATGTAAAATGAGGCAGCCACTGTGTAAAACAGTTTGGCAGTTCCTCAGACAATTAAGAAAAGAATTACCATATGACCTGGAAATCCTGCTTTTAGGTATAAATCTGAAAGAATTGAAGTCAGGGACTTAAACAGATATTTGCACACAGATGTTTATAGTGGCATTATTCACAATTGCCTAAAGGTGGAAGTAACCCAAGTGTCTGTAAACAGATGAATATGAATGGATAAACAAAATGTAGCATATACATACAACAGAATATTATTCAGCTGTAAGAAGGAATGAAGCTTTGATACATGTGACAACTTAGATCAAGCTTGAAGACATCATGTTGAGTGAAATAAGCCAGACACAATTGGACAATCATGGTATGGTCTCACAGATACGAAATAATCAGAATAAGCAAATACATAGCGTCAAAAACTAGAGGCTGGGGAGGGGGTAGGAAATGGGGAATTAATGCTTAATTGGTACAGTCTTTCTGTTTAGGGTGATGGAAAAGTTATAGCAACTCCACAGAATTAGTTATTAAAATGTGGCTGACAGGGGGTGGGGGGAATTTTGGGTTTCATATATGTTACTAGAATAAATTTTAAAAGCTCTATAGGACTGAACAATACAAACAGTGAACCCTAATGTAAACTATGGATTCTATTTAATAGTATAATAATTTCACTTCATCAATTTTAACAAAAGTAGACCACACTAATGCAAATTTTAATAATAGGGAAAATTGCATTTGTTGGGGGGGGTGTATATGGGTACTCTGTATTTTCTGTGTGATTTTTCTGTAAATATACAATTTCTCTAATAAAAAAATTAAAAATTCAAAAAAAAAATTGCCATCTCTCTCTGACCATCCCACTGTCTGTCAATGACACTGTTAGTTTTACATCAAGAGTTATAGCATTTGCATTCAATTGATAATTCCATACACCACCTATGCTTTGTCTATGCCATTGTCTATGCTTTGTCTATGCCATTTATAATATGACAATTACATAAATATTTCATGGCAGAACTGGGCAGACCATTTAGTAAGCTCAGCTATAAGTAGGGCCTGCTCTCTGTGGAGGAAGTCTGCAGTTTTCTAGCATCTTTGGAACATGTGGATAATTCTATCTAATTCTGGATTTCAGTATTAAGAAGTCCATTTTTTGCCACATACCTAGGCTACCCGTATAACCGATCCATCAGTAGTACAGCATGCCCAAGTTTATGCTCTTGGTGTAAATTTCTTACTCCAAACTCACTGATTGGAAATGTTCCTCCACCTCTCTGGTGGAGGAGTTAAGTAAGAGGGCAGAAAGGTTGGGAGTGTTTCTTAAAAAAAACAAACAGAAATACTCCCTCCAAAAGAAAATGGAGTGAGAAATGCTTTCCCCTAACATTCTTTTTGTAAGGCTGTTTCCCATACTTTCCTTCTTATCCCCCCAATCTTCTGGTTTGTTCTTATATGTTATTTCCACCTGAGGAGCCCAACCAGGTCTTCCTTGCATATTATCTCTGGATGACTTCCATCTCATACCTGGTTGGGTCTCTAGTGAACCTGTTAATTTGTAATCTTGCCTGTTTATTTTCATTTGCTGTGAACTTGAGGACTTGTGTGTGTGTGTGCAAGTAGGGGTAGTGGGAGGAAAGAGTATTTTCAGTGCAAATTGTGACCACAAGTAAACACTTCAAAAATCACCAACTACACTATATCTATTCCTTACAACAAACCTGTGAAGTTATTAGTAATCCAATTCCTAAAAGGCATAAGCTGAGTTTTAGAAATGTTAAGTGACTTATATTCAATTCCACAACTCAAAACGGAAAGTCCCAGTATTCTAAGTTTTCTTCCCATACTCAGTCCATATAACATAATGCATCATTTTTTTTTTTTTCAATGTTTCTTGATTTGCTATGCTAGCCTGCAGATGAGAGAGGAAAATGCCAGAGTATTCCTGAGGACAGAAAGATAAGAATGGCCTTTTTGTATGTTTGAGAGAATCTGTGTAAAAGTATTAAACGGTTAAGGGTATACACATTCCTTGTTTAATAGGTGCTATTATATTCCTAATGCACAGTACCTGATAATCCACTTTTGGGTTTCACTTCTTCAGCTGCTGACAAATGGGTTGAAGCAGAAGGAAGCAGTCTGTTTTCTGCAGATTCTTTTTTTTAATTCATAAATATCCCTGGGAAGACAGACATTATTTCCATCAAGCCTTGGATAGAGTAAATTGGTAAATACTTTTCCCAGCTGGAAGATCTTAGTGCTAATTTCTACCTCATTTCTACATCACTCACACACTTACCTAGACCCACCTGCCTCAACTTCAGGCTGTCTTGCCCCTTCCCAGAATAATTTTTTTAAAAACATCAACCAGTTTTTAAGAAAAACATTTTATAAGAAATTTCAATCATACACAAAAATAGAATAATACAATTAACCCCCATATACCCATTAACTAAAATAAGCAATTATTAAAATTAAGCCACACAGCAATATACATTGCTTTTATCATTGCCGAAATGTTTTAAAGCATATCCTAGACTTCATGGCATCTCACCCCTACATACTTCAGTATGGACTGAGGTCAAGCTGTTAAATGCTGCCAATGTTCTTCTAAGTATGGGCTTTATTCTGTAGGTCATGATTCACCAAATTATTTCATGTACACCCCAGACATTAGATGTCCAATCTTTAACTCCCTTTTATAGGTTTATTAATGAATAAGTTAATATGAATGAATTAAATCAGTTAATAGATTGTGCTCAATCCCAATATATAGAAGAAAAAAATTACATAGCTTTAAAAATGGATTGGTTGCATTACTATGTGGGTGGAGATGCAGGGAAACCCAGCTGGGATGGCTGCTTCTCCAGCTGACTGCTGCTGCGGAGCAGGAGGCTGTCTTCTGTCTTCCCCAGCCACACAGCCAGAATGACTGCCTAGCAGAGCCCTGCTTCCTCATGCACTGTTTCCACCGCCGCTGTGCAGCAATCGCTGCCCACCACAATGAGGCCATTCTTTAGGACCAGCTATACTCTTACCTGCTCTGAGAAGGCTGTCCTAATTGCTGCTTCTGGTCAGCACTGCCTTCAGAACACAATTCAGCAATTGCTGCTTCCGGGACCCGTCTTGTTCCCTAAGGTAGACTGCAAGGACATCAAGGGTAAGGGCTGTGTTTAGCCTTCTTTAATATTTATGGTGCCCAATAATGAGGGCATGACAGGTGCTCAATATTTATTGAATAAGGAGCACATGCAGCTCAACTTGAGCTTTCATTGAGGCTGGAGTTGTTAACGTCATTTTTCTGCTCAGAATCAAATCATAATAAGAAAGAGTCAGAGAGGGGAAAAAACAACCACAAACAAACCCTAGAGAGGAGAGGTATTTCTGTCTAATAATGTAGTTAAAAGACATGTGGGGTTGGCTTTCATCTATCCACCTGTTCAACCTGCCCTACAAGTCCTCTTAAATCCTGCCCATTTTGTCTTTGCTTGGACAACCTACAAATGTCTTTTTCTTTTTTTTCCCTTGTGCAAATAAATGACTAGGGCAATTGTCTGTTTTTGGCTCCTACTGTGTTATGATCACATGTTTAAGAATCATGAAACCCTATATAAGAACCCAGTCCCTGAGCCTGTATCCAAACCAACATCTCATTCCTGTGGCAGCACCACGGTGCCACCAAGTGGACAGAATTTGAACAATTTAAATAATCATCACCCTGCAAATCATTTTGCAACTGGAGTATTTGTGGCCAGCTCGTTTACTGAGATGCAGACTTTATACTTTGCATTTTTATACCTTCAATGTCCAATGAATTCTAATAGTTGTTTCACTTAAGTTCTTTGAAATTTTATATATTTTTTTAACTCCAACTTAGGATTTCTTTAAGAAAATTCTTAGTGAACGCTTTTATGGCATACAATAACATGGGTGCTTATCTTTTTATTTTACTACATTTTGAGAGAAAATAAGTTCCTTATTCTCTCTGGGTGAACTTTTTTTTTAAAATTGAGATTGTTCACATACCATACAATTATCCAAAGATCCAAAGTGTACAATCAATTGCCCCCAGTACCAACATACAGCCATGCATCCATCACCACAATTTTTTTTCCAATTTTTAGAACATTTACATTACTCCAGAAAAGAAATACAGATTAAAAAAAGGAAACTCAAATCCTCCCATACCCCTAACTACCCCCCCTCCATTGCTGACTCATAGTATTGGTATAGTACATTTATTACTGTTGATGAAAGAACGTTAAAATACTACTAACTGTAGTTAGTTTGCAATAGGTATATTTTTTCCCTATATGCCCCTCTATTTTTTTTTTAAAGTTTCAGAATAGTATTTAATTTTCAGATATTTATAGTCATCTTATTTGATATCACAAAATAGTGGCCGCGTTATATATTTTACAGATGAGGATATTGTTGCACTATTCTCAGCATACATAGGTTGCAGAATAAATCTGAATACAGATCAATACTTCCTCTTCTTCCTCCTTTGAATATTTACAAACAAGCCTACACATAACCCTTGCTATTCAAATTATTTTTATCTGAACCAAGGAACTAAATGCATTGAGATAATTTTGTTTTGTTTATAGGAATTCTCACTGTGAACTATACAAGCTTAGGGATCAGAGAGTAAATAGTTTTGTTTTTTTTTTCCAAACCCTCTATTTGAACTCAGAAGCTAAAATGGTTCAGTATTTTCCATTAACTATGCAATAAATAGCAAATCTTGGGTCCACAATTAATGTTCTTTTGTTTCAGTGCATGAAACAGAAGTTAATAATTGCCACTTAAATTTAGTGGTCCAATGATTACCATAACAGATGTCTCTCCATATGTAAATAGACATTTTCACCAACACTGCTCCCTATATGCCTTTGCTCTATATATCCCATGCCTATCTCCAGACAGTGGCATCTAATCTACACCAACCAATAAAACATAATTGAGAATACACATTTTTCAATGCCCTCAAAAAGTATAAGAGTATTCCTTTGAATTGTCAAAAGAAGTCTATATATTTAATAGTTTTTAATTATTCTGTCTAATTCCTGTTTTATCAATTAGGAAACTAAGAGTCATCTTACAAGTTAAGTGACATGACCACAATTACAATCAGCAAGTCAGAAAAGTGAGACAAGTATCTTCATCTTCTGACTTCTAGTGCTTAAGAAAGAATGCCACACCATAAACCTCAGTTATCCATTTGAAATTGAGTGAAAGAAATGGTAGCATGGAATAGGATGTGATACCAAGTATGTTTTCTCTTTCATAATGTCACCATTCTGCAATGTCTTTTTATTCCTCTCTGAAATACAGAATTAAAAATAATACAGGGTTGTGTCTTATGATGACTATGATGATAATAAAGCCAAACTTATATTCAATGGTCACTACATGGCTTAAAAAAATCTGGGTGAACTTTTAAAAGTTTAATTCTGTTTCCTAAGGAGATCTATTTTAAGGGAAAGAAAGCAGGATAGGCAACATACACATTGTCTACAGGAACTTTTGGTGTTTGGGATTTTCTGGACAAAATCTCATGCTTATTATTCAAAATATCAAAGACATGGTGCTGGAAAAATTGTACATACATATAAAAAATAATAATAAAACACACCTGTAGCAGTTTGCTAAAGCTGCCAAAATGCAATATACCAGAAATGGATTGGCTTTTACAATGGAGGTATTAGATCACAAATTTACAGTCCTAAGGCCATGAAAATATCCAAATTAAGGCACCAAGAGGTAGGTACCTTCTCTGAGGAAAGGCCGATGGCATCCAGGTTCTTCTGTCACATGGGAAGGCACATGGCTGGCTCTGTTGAACTTTCTCTCCTGGGTTTAGCTTCTGGTTTCAGTGGCTCTCTCCAAAATGTCTCTGGGCTTCTGTCTCAGCTCCTGTGGGTGCTTGCTTGCTTCTCATGGAGCAAATTCTGGATAACATAGCTTCTCTCCAAAATGTCTCTTTCAGTTTCTCTCTTAGCTCCCCTGAGCTCTCTTTCTCTATGAGCTTTCTTAAAGGACTCCAGTAAATGATTAAGACCCACCTTGAATGGGCAGGGTCACATCTCCATGGAAACAACCTAATCAAAAGTTCCCACCCACAGTAGGTCTGCCCCCACAAGAGTGGATTAAAAGAACAAAGTCTTTTATGGTGTACAAAACAGATTCAAACCAGCACAACACCTCAACTCTTACCATGCTCCATATACAAACGTTAACTCAAAATGGATCTTATCATCATGAACACACTAAGCCTCACTTAGCTGTCCAATTTGAGAAAAACCTTGAAGAAAGACGGCAACTCTAGCACCCCTTACTTTCTCCTACTCCCTGAGGCTATGGATTTCTCACCTGCCCTGTCTCAGTTGAGGCCTTATGATGGATTTTCTTTCTCTTAAAAAAAATGCATTTGCTCAATTTAATATTTTAGTTGTTTTAAAGTCTATTGTAGCTCCTCATAACTTGGTTCAATGCAAATTTTTTGTTCTATGTGGAGTAATTGAAAAAGTTTTGAGTATATTATAATAAAACAAACTGGTAAAATGCATACAGGCTCACTGGACTAACAGTCAGGAGATCCAAGGTCTGATCCCAGGCTTGTCACTAATAGGCAGTGTGGCTGCCAACAAGACACTTAAGACTCTTTCTCTCTTCATTTCCACATTTCTAAAATGAGGTACTAGTGCCCACCAATTTTTAAATTCTGTGTATTTTCTAAATTTTCCTTAATGAAAGTGTGTTATGCTGTTAATAAGGAGGTTGGGCAGGATCTCTTAGATTTCTTGCCTGTCTGCTATTTGATTTTTTCATTATTTGTGTACTTATAAATCAGCATACTGATAGTATGAATCCTTCATTAAAATATGGTTATTCTTGAGGGCTCAGATTAATGTTGATGAATACTTATGGAAGTTTTCTCAGAGCTATACATTTCCTTTAAGGTTGCAAAATGCACATTACAAAAATGTATATTTTCACCAAATTTCAGGTTTGTTTAAATAATATTTTTAGCACCATATACCCTAAATGTGTCATTTGAATAACATACCTCTATCATTTTCCATAAAAGAAAAGGCAAATTGACCTCAGTGCCCTATGCCTTGAGTCACCACACTGGGGGATTATACAGTTGCTGTAAGGAGACATCAAGATGTAGTACCAAAGTATGTGAACAAGCAACCAGAAGCTTTGGATTTCATCTGAATCAATCACTCTCTAAGCACCTGATCATGGGGAAAATCATTTAACATGCCTGAGCCTCCATTTCCTTGTTTGAAAAAGGGTGATATGTTTTGTCCAACACATTTGGTTGTTCTAAGGTTCAAGGTAGCACGCTAAAAACTCTGGAGGGCAGCTATGACAAGAATCCATCTTTCTGTAAGAGGACACTCAGGAGGTTAGAAATGTGGGGGTAAGTGTCAGACTCAGGATGATTTAGAGCTAGAAGCGAGAACTGATGGCTCCTCTTGTGGGGTTATCAGAGCCATTGGCTCTTGTGGTTGCTGTCTCCCCCTTGAGGGAAAGATGGACGCAAACGTGACCTTCTGATGAGGTCCATTTAGTGCAGATGACAAGATGGAGGAGTAAGTTGGATGCCACAATCTAAGGATCATAGAATAATAGAAGAACAAGAAGGGGAAGGAGGAGAGGGATGGGAACTAACACTACATTATCACTTACGGCAAGTGAGGCAGTTCCAGACTCTGTATGCACACTATCTTTTATATGCTGGGATGGCTTCTGGGTTTCTAGTGGCAAGAATAGAGAATCCAGTTGGTGAATGTAAAATAATCATTAAAAAGAGACTAAAAGATGTTGAATATTCTATTAAAAAACAAAAAGAAACAAAACAATAGTAGAACTGTATTCTTCAAATATGTCAACATCATAAAAGACAAGGAAAGGCTGCAGAAATGTTCCAGATTAAAGGAGGCTAAAGAGACTTGACAACTAAATGCAGTACCTGATCTGGGCGGAATCTTGTACTGGAGGAGGGAAAAAATGCTATAAAGGACATTATTGGGTCAATTGACAAAATTGGGAAATGGAGACCAGATTACATAAAAGTACCACATCAATGCTAAACTTACTCAAATTGAGAACTGTACTCTGGTTATATATGCAAATAACTCTATTCTTGGGAAACACACACTAAAGTATTTAGAAGTGATGGGCCATGAGCATATAAATCATCTTTAAATGGTTTAGGGATAATATGTGTATGGGGGTGTGTGTGTGTGTTAAAATGTTATAGTAGGTAACTGTAAAGGATATACGGAAGCAATTTTTCCGTTAAGTTTGAATATCTTTCCAAATTAAAAAAATTAAGTGAAAAGATATTTTAATAAAGTCATCTGATTCATTAAACATTGTAGTAATTATTTTTAATTATTATAAAAACATTTAACACTGGCATGCTTTGCTCTTTACCATTTACAAAGCATTTTAACACACTTTGTTTTATTTAATCCTCATAAACAAGTCCCATTTCAGAGAGAAAGAAATTGAGAACCAGAGTCTTCTTTGAGACCTTTGTCAATTATCTTTGTATAAAAGTCACAAGAAAACATGAGATGCACCAAGACAGGACGGGGTGAGCACAAAGTTCTATGGCAGAATTTTTGATAGGTACCTAATCTACACTTCGATAGGCACCTTACTTCTTTGTGGCTTAGAGAAGGTTTACAGAGGGAGAAAGTAGTTAAGCAGAGCATTGAAGCACACATGAAAGTTAGCAGGATAAGGGAACAGAAGAGAAAAAGGGAATTCCATGTTGCAAGGGTCAGCAGGGAAAAGAGAGCATGGCAGATTTGGGTGCCTTCAAGAAGTTAGTATAGCTGGAGCTAAGTAAGGGCCAGATCATGAAAGCCCTCAAATGCCTGCCAAGAAGTTTGGATTTTATTCTAATAGTTCTAAAACCACATTGAAGGGTTGCAAAAAAGGAAGTAGAATGACTGAGAGAAGGGAGAATGGATTAGCATGGGGGTGAGTCTAGAGGCAAGGATTCCAGCTCAAAAGTTATTGTAAAAATGCAAGTTGAGGGAGGATGGTGAGGGCAAAACTCAAATCCCAGCACGGCATGCCTTCTTACAGCTGTGTGCTATGGACAGAAAGGGAGTGAGACAAAGCGACTAGACTTTCGAACTCATCTGTGCTCTTCCCCCTTCTAAGAGTTGTTAAATCATGTTAACATCCTCTTTAAAGAATCACACCCTCAGAATGGTGTGGTCTAAATAAAGTAATTTGATTGAAGAAAAGACTTTTCATATTATGCAACACTGAAATATTGAGTACTGACACGAGTACTTGAAAGGGGGATGAAACAAGTTACGGCAATCATCAGAGCTGTCAAATTTCATCAGTAATTGCTATTTACAAGCTTTATGTTTATATTATGAATTTTACATGGAGTATATACAAATAAACATATTCTTAAGTTTGAGATAAAAATTGTTCCTTTATTATTTCTTAATGTTAGAAATAAGAGAACTGTATTTTTCATTTTGGCAACACCTAGTACCTCAGACAAATAATAAGTGCTTGATAGATAGTTGAAAGTCAAGAATTAAAACAACGCCAACTAAGATAGATTTTCTAGGACTTCTGTTAACTTTCATGAAAAATCTAAGAAATTTCTTTAAAATCAAACAAATATTAATTAGATATAAAATAAATCAATATCATATTCATTTGGGATAAATGTAGTGTCAGATGTGTTTTTACACCTTATAAAAAATCAGTCGGAATTTCTGGATGTTTCTGAATGAGGAATTTGGTCTTTTGTAATTGTGAGCTATTTGAAATGAGAAGGACTAAGTGGTTTAAATATATGGATGGGAGGGCCTGGGGGTTTATTCGTACCCCACAATTCTCATGACTGTGACTGCAGAATGTTTTTAATTTTTTCTAATACCCCTGAAGATAACTTCAGACCAAGGAGTATGAGGGTCTCTGTATTTAAGTTGGAAAATCCTTATATAGATACATAAACCTACCCCTCAATTGTGTCCAAATACTGAGATACAAATTATAATTTATGTATTACTTTATATAGTTTGCATAATTAATTTATATAATTTTAATTTATATAATTTTTACTTTTTTAAAAATTTAAATTTTAAGAAAAACCATATTATTTACTTTAAAAATGTTAGCATTCCATTTTTCCTGGTCATTTGAGTGGTGCTTTTATAATGTAAAACCTTTAGTTTTGCAACAAAAGCAAAATATTGCAGCAAGTGGAGTGCAAGTTATATATTTGTATTTTTATACATGAAAATGTATTATGCCAATCAAAATCTTTACTAAATCCATGCAACCATTTTCTTTGGCCTTTTTTAAAAAAATTTTTTATTTTAATCATTATAGTGCTGTAGATGAGGGAGAATATTTTCATTGAAATCCCTCAGAAGATCCTAATGGAGACTCACCACCAATCTCCCTACTGCATCTTACAACCTGAACAGTCGCCTTTGAGTCTGCTATTCCAGGATGCCCTTTTTTTCTGTTAGAAGATGTCATTTTGCTTAGTTTTAAATTTAAGCTTCATGCCTTAAAAGAGATCCATTTTATTTTATTTTTCTGCTGCCCATACGATGCCTCAGTTTATTTATCAAGAGCTTCAAGTAGGAAAAATGGAGTTTCAGTTTATGTGGAGATAACGGGACTTGCATTTTCCTGTTGGTGGCAGCACCATCTTAATTTGCTTTCTGTGTCCAGTACGAGAGGGGCTCGAATTGAAAGCAGTCATTACCAAACTGAGAACTGAGGGGAATTTTGAGAACAGAATGTTTTCAATCAATTGGGTGTACAATAACAAAATTGTTCTATATACATACAGCAAAGCAACCTCATTTTAAGAAAACAAATAAATTAAAACAAAATGATTTAGGAATGGTATATTTACATTACAAAAAATTTTTTCTTTCTTCCCAAACTACTACAAATCCCTTTCAAAGAGTGAACTTTTCTATTGAACTGAAAATCTGATAGTGATGTTAACATTGTTTTATTTAGGAACTCCACAGAAAAGTACAGCAATTTTGTATGATAATAAAATACTTTGTATTAGATAGGTTTTTTTTCCCCCAGACCTATTACTATGCTTCAGCTCAACTGAATCTTTTACCAACCATGTATAACAGCCCCAGCAAAGGAAACAGAAGGTTAAAAAGGTACAGTGAATTGCCAAGGACACAACCAAGTATAGAACCTGGGACCTGTAACTTTTAATCCAGCTACATTTTCACAAAACTTCATTCCTACAAGGATAGTTTTTTGTTTTTTAAAGTGGGGACATATGTCTATGGTAAAAAGTATATAATTGCTTTTGATGTCTTGCTATATAAAAAGGTTGTATTAAGTGCTTGGTATTAAGATATATCTTTTAAACTCTTAAGTAATGGACATTTTGTATCACATTTAAAAATAACCTCCTTTTTACTGGAAATGTTTTAAGCAAATCTATTATACTCACATACCATAAATTTAGGATATATGCCAATCTCAACAAGTTGATGATGAATATTTGACTGATATTTCATCTTGCATTCTGGAATAATAATTGATATTATTTCTCTCTATACTGAAAACTATTCTTCCATCAGTTTGTCATGCCCATTGATTTCTTTTGAGGAAATATTATAAGGATGCCTTTGACCCAATGGATTAAAGAAATATGCATAACACACAAGTAGAATGAGTAGAAAAATTTATGTTCAACGTCATCGCTTTGATTTAATACACGGGGCAGAGTCTAATTTTATTCTGTCAAAAATAAAAGGGGATGGCAAAAGCATTAAGCATTCAGGTTATGTGTATCCAACATCTTTCCCTTAAGCTGAGAAATTTTGCAAAACTCTATTTAACCAGCATTTTGCACATAGCTGTTGTCCATAATACTGACTGGGCAGTTAAGTGACTTTGATAACCTACTGATTTGGCTGGTTCTTGATCTGTTTTCCTGTTTGCTGCCTGATGGGTCCATCTCTTATCTAGTTTCTAGCTTCAGGCTAGAATTTCCCTTGGAATGAGATTTCTTGTTCTTCTTTCATTTCAGTTTTTGAAATGATCTGAAAAAGGCTTAATTTTTGAGCAGCAGGGATGGCAAACTGTGACCTGGATTCTTGCTAAGCCAAGCTCTGACCCTCTGAGAATGGGGGGAATACCAGCTGGTCAATATAGGAAGTCAGAGCAGAGCTAAGCCACACACATCTGATTTCTTAGGGATTCCTCAGCTTGAGGGGAAGATGGGTCCAATTTTGATCATTGAGTAGAAATGCTGCTTTGACACCCTGTGGTTGGTTGTATATCTTTATAATGCAATGGTGGTTGGACAGAAGTTATAGCCTGAAGGAATGTGTGAAGTAATTGGTGTGGCCCTAGGCATTTACTCTACCATATCTCCTAACCCTTGGGTACTTTTGAGCTATCTGCTTATCAAGTCCCTCTACCCTTCCACTCTTCCTTCAACCTCTGGCATTCTGTTTAGCATAGACCACTCAGTTGATGTTCCATTTTGCAAAACTGTTTCCATCCCTAAGATCCAATTTTAATTTCAATAGGGAGTTAATCAGATAGCTTTTAGGAAAAGAGCAGCAATTAAACCAATTCGCAAAAATATGTGCAGTAATATTTATAAGAGTGATTGCATTTTAAAATAATACATTTTCATGCCCCCCCCCACCAAGAATGAATCCATAATGAGAGAATTTTATATCAGTAAAGATATGTTTGAGTCAAGAATGTCCCAGATATTTATTAATGGAAGCTTATTCTCATTCTTATTCTATATAAATCTTTTAAAGAATGAGACACAATTTATTGGGATAAAAGCTGGTGGTTTGGGACTTCTGGCCAATCAAGATGGCACCACAGGATGTTCCAGGGTTCTGTTCCCCCACAGAAACTCTGAACAACTAGCAAAGAATAGCAAAGCCATCTTCTACAAAACTCTGGAAATAGTTATTAGAGGGTTGTGGTAATGGGGTGAACACTGACTCAAGAAATCACAGCTTAAAAACAGTGGGAGAAACTCAAGGAACCATGCTGACTCATCCCCCAACCTCTGCCCAGCATGATACGGAGCTGGCCTGCACTCTCACTGTGGGCTGCTGGCTCTGAATTGGAGGGAGCAGAGTAACCCTATATGAATATGGGGTGCCTCCATGTTAGTGCCAATCTATTGAGGGACAGAACCAGACACTCTTCTTTGACTCGTCTTCCCAGAACTAGCCCTGCAGGCAGAAGGAGCTTCCACACAGTTAAAGCGGTGTAAGAAAAAAAAAAAAAAATCAAAGAGAAGTTGCATGGGACAAATGATTACTAACTTCAAGACATACAACAGAGCAACCTGGGAAGACAGAAAGTCTATTTTGAAGGTGTAGAGGGGGCATTTTGATTCCTATAAATGGGGGATTTCCTAAAGTATGCACAGGACAGGACACACGCTCAGAAAAGATGAAGAGGACCCCATCACTTATCCCTTGGGTGATCTTTTTGTTAGGAGTCCTAAATTCTAAGGAGTGCACCAATGAAAAAAGAGCCAATTTGCAGACTGTGAAAAGTGGTTTATGCGTTGGACTCCTTGTTTTTGTTAACTCCTAGCACTGAAGGAAATCTCTGTCACATCACTAGCTGAATACAAACTTAAGGAACAGACATGTCAGGGTCTAAATTCCAGAGTTAACACATTAAAATATTAAAATGTACAGTGAGCAACAAAAGATTATAAGACAAACAAATAAACATGAAATGATGGCTTACCCAAAGGAGCAATATAAAACTCTAGAAACAATCAATGAATAAAACTAGACTTTGGACACAATGGACAAAGACTTAAAAAAAATGATCTCAGGTGCTCAAAGAGATAAAGGAAAACAGAGAGAAAGAACTAAAGGATATCAGAGAAACAATAAATGGACAAAATGTGAATCTCAATAAAGATACAGAAAATTTTAAAAGGAACCCAACAAATAATGGAATCAAAGAGTGCAATAACTGAAATAAAAATAATTCCTTAGAGGGTTTCAATACCAGATTGGAGCTGGAAGAAGTGAGAACTGGTGAACTTGAAGAAAAGGCAATTGAAATGGTTGAGGTTGAGGAGCAGAAAGAAACAAGAATGAAAAAAGTAAATAGAGCCTAAGAGACCTGTGGGACACCATCAAGCACACCAATACATGCATAATAGGAGTCCCAGAAGGGGAAGAAAGAGAGAAAGGGGCAGAAGGAATATTTAGGAAATAATGACAGAAAACTTAACCAAGTTTAACAAAAGACACGAATATGCATATTCAAGAAATCCAACAAAACCCAAACAGGATAAACTGTAGGAGAACCAAGCCCCAACACACTGTAGTCAAACTGTTAAATGCCAAGGACAAGAAGAGGGTTCTGAAAGCTGCAAAAGAAAGGCAATGTGTTAGGGACAATGGATCCTCTATAACATTAAGTGCCAATTTCTCATCAGAAACTATGAGGCAAGAAGTAAGTTGGAGGAAATATTTAAAGTGCTAAAGGAAAATAATTTCCAGTGAATAATTTTATATCCAGTGAGACTGTCTTTCAAAAATGAGGGAAAGATTAAGACATTCCCAGTTAAACAAAAGCTGAAGGAGTTTGTCACCACTAGATTTGTCCTATAAAGAATGCTAAAGGAAACTCTTCAGACTGAAAGAAAAGACAATAGACAGAAAATTGAAGTGGCATAATGAAATAAATATCTCCAGTAAAGGTAACTATATGGTTAATTATAAATGTGTACTATTGCATTGTAGTTTTGGTATGTAACTCCACTTTTTACTCCCTACAGGTTCTAAAATGCAAATGCATAAAAAGCAATGATATATCTATAGTTTTCGACAAAATGTATAATGATATAATTTGTAACAAGTACTACAATAAGGTCGGAAGACGGAAGGGTAGAGGAGCATACCTTATGTATGCTATTGGTGTGAAGTTGGTAACAAATTAAATGTGATTGTTACAGATTTCAGATATTAAATTTAAGCCCCATGGTAACCACAAAGAAAATATTTGAAAAATATACACAGAAGGAAAAGAGAAGGGACTCAAAGTGGTTCACTACAAAAAATCAAATACATATGAAAGTAGGCAGTAATGGGAATATTGAGGGAAAAAAAAGGTATAAAATTTACAAGACCAAGCAGCAAAAAAGCAGAAGAAAATCCTGCATAATCAGTAGTTACTTTAAGTGTAAATGGACTAAACTCTCCAGTCAACAGACAGAGATTGGCAGAATGAATAAAAAAGCATGACCCAACTATATACTGTTTACAAGAGACTCTCCTTAAGTTCAAAAGCACAAGTAGGTTTAAAGTAAAAGGATGGAAAAAATATACCATGCAAATAAGTGCATAAAAGAGAGTTGAGGTAGCTATAATAATACCAGATAAAATAGACTTTAAGTAAAAAATTGTTATGAAGGGCAAAGAAGATGATTATATACTGTTAAAGGGGTCAATTCAACAAGAACATATAACAATTATAAATATATCTGCACTATTAAGCACAGTCCCAAAGTAAATGAAGCAAATACTGAGTTTTGAAGGGCGACACAGACAGTTCTACATTAATTGTAGGAGACTTCAATAAACCTACTTTCAATAATGGATAGAACATCTATACAGAATTTCAATAAGGAAATAGAAAATTTGAATGATCCTTCAAACCAAATAGGCAACATATATCAATAAGGATATAGAAGATTTGAACCATACTGGAAACCAAACAGACCTAACACACACACAAGAACAATTCACCAAACAATAGCAGAATATACATTTTTCTCTAGTGCATGTGACTCATTCCCCAGGATATACCATATATTAGGTCAAAACAGGTTTGAATAAGTTTTCAATAGGATTTATTAAATCCTAACTTCTCTGTTACAACTCCTCCCTCTCTCATTTGATCATTTTCTCAGTCTTCAGGGATATATGGGCAATGACCATTCTAACTTCTTCATGTTGAAATGGGGTGTTGACATTTTGGGGTAGGGGAACGCAACTGGTTGATATTCTGAGAGAGACTGGTACTTGTAAGTTTCAGGGCTTATATGGCATAGGAACAATCTGGAGGTTTTAAGTTTCTGGAAAATACACTTAATAAGTAAAACTTTTATAGCGTCTTAGAGCCCTGTATTTTCTTTAGGGTTTTCAGGAATACTGTTGGCTGGGGCTTGACATACTATTGGCCAAGTGATTTTTGATAAGGGTACCAAGTCAACTCAGTGGGGAAAAAATAGTCTCTTCAACAAATGGTACTGTGGAAACTGGATAGCCATATACCTCAAACCCCAAATTAACTCAAAATGGATCAAAGACCTAAATATAAGAGAAGCAACACTATAAATCTCCTAGAAGAAAACATGGAGAAGCATCTTTAAGATCCTGTATTAGGCGATGGTTTGTTAGACACTTTATACCAAAAACATGAGCATAAAAAGAAAAAAATAGACAAATGGGATTTCATGAAAATTAGAAACTTTTGTGTATCAAAGATTATATCAAAAAAGTAAAAAGGCAACCTACAGAATGCAAAAAAATATTTGGAGACCCCAACTCTGATAAGGATTTAATATCCAGAATATAAAAAGAAAGTCTACAACCCAACAACACAAAGACAAACAACCCAATGAAAAATAGGCAAAAGACTTGAATAGACATTTGTACAAAAAAGAAATACAAATGGCCAAAATACATGAAAAGATGGTCAACATCATTAACATCAGGGAAATGCAAATCAAAACCACAACAAGATACCATTTCACATCTGCCAGAATGGCTACTATTTAAAAAATGAAAAATAAGTGTTGGAAAGGATGTGGAGATATAGGAACCTTCATACATTGTTGATGGGAATGTAAAATGGTGCAGCTGCTATGGAGAAGTTTGGCAGTTCCTCAGAAAGTTAAGTATGCAATTACCAGAAGCCCTAGTAATACAACTTCTAGGTATATACTCAAAATAATTGAAAGCACATACTTGATCAGAGACACACACACTGATGTTCATAGTGGCATTATTCACAATTGCCAAAAGGTGGAAGCAACCTTAGGGTCCATCAACAGAAGAATGGATAAACAATATGTGGTATGTACATACAATGGAATAGTATTCTGCTGTAAAAAAAGGAATGAAATTCCAATACATGCTACAACATGGATGAACCTTGAAGACATCATGTTGAGTGAAATAAGAGAGACACAAAAGGAGATATATTGTATGATCTTGCTTATATGAAATAATTAGAATATGCAAATCCATAGAGTCAGGAACTAGAATACAGGCTGTTAGGGTTGGTTGGGTTTGGGGAATTGGGAGTTAATGATTAATTGGTACAGAGTTTGTGTTTGGGTTGATAGAAAAGTTTTGGACAGTAGCATAACATTGTGAATATAATTGTGTAATTGAAATTGGATAAAATGGAAACTTTTGGTTGTATATATGTTACCAGAATAAAAATTTTTAAAAAACAATGACCATAGATCTATTCAACACAAAGACTGAACTCTAATGTGAACTCTGGATTATAATTAAAAGTATAATTATAATAAACTTATATTGTTTCTTCAATTATAAGAAAGATACCATACTACTGCAAAATGTTATAATAGGGAAAACTACATGGGGGGCGGGGTTAGTTCATGGTAACTCTATCTGCATCTGACCTTGTACATGGCTAAGCTGCTATGTAGTTAGAATGATCTCAGTGATTTATTTAATCATCTTTCCTTCTCAAATATGAATAAAGGGAGTGATTAATATTATATATTTTATATCAGAGAGATATGGACTTAAAGGGTGTTTCTGCCACTTACCAGCTGCATGGTCATAGACAAGTAACAGAACCTCCCTAAGAGGTTCATGTCAACCTTGTGTGATTGATGTGTGTGATTCCTGGAGAGGAAGACTTAATATCACTAATGTCTCCAAATCTGTATATAAATTTAAAGACTTTTGGATTAGAATCACATTGTTATTGTTGTTGCTTTTAACTGGTCAAAATAATTCCAAAATAAATATGGAAGAATAACTGTACCAATATTGTCAGGAAAATTTTGAAAGAAAACAAACAGCAAGGAAGAAATTGCCACACAAAATATTAAAACTTCCTATATGGCTACTACAATCAAATAATGTGAATACTAATCGGCTCTGGAATGAACAAATTGATTAATGGTACAGATCAGAGAGCACAGAAAGAGATTAAAATATTCTTTCAAATAAGAACTTAGTATATGATAATGCTGACATTTAATTAAATAGGAAAAGGAAGAATTACTAATAAACAGTGTTAAAATAATGGAATACTGAACCTGGAAGAAAAACAATTAGATTTGTAACTTACAACAAATACAAAAGGAAATTCCAACTGGACCACTGACCTAAATAAAAAAAATTTTAGAATATAACTAGGGAGACAATGAATAACTTCAGAGATGGCATAGGGTACTTCATGCACAAGACAGAAAATCTGGAAATCATAAAAATTTGATAGACTTGACTGCATAAAAAACTAAAATTTCTGAATGGCAAGGGAACCATTACAAAGTTGAAAGACAAATGACAGATTGGGAAACAATCATTTATAGCACTATGATAAGGTGTTAATTTCCTTTATATTCAGCAACTTCTGGAGATGGATAAAAGACAAAAAATATAATAGAAAAATAGATATATGAAATGACCTAGCAATTCCCAGAAGAGGAATACAAATAGCTAATAAACAAATCAGGGATATGCATATTTAAAAATTAAAAAGTATCATTTTTCAGGTATCAGAAACTTCAAAAAAAATCATCAAATCCACTTTTGGTACAAGTGTGGGGAAAAATTGACACCTCTTAGGCATGATTGATGACTGTGTGAATTGTTATCTGGTAATATTATTTTTTTGACTTGGTATACTTTATTGATGGTACATGAGAAAGCAGGGCTCTTGGTCTCACCCCTTCCTCAGGGGGTCTGGGATGGAAGCTGTGGAGGACAGGTGACACTCGGTGTCAGGGGATCAATTTGGGGCCAGGACTCCCCAGTAGCTGATGGCTTCTCTCTTCCTCTTGTGCTGTCACTGGGACTGGTGGTCCAGGGGCTCATACTCCTTGGAGGCCACACAGACCATAAGGTCCACCACCCTGTTGCTGTAGCCAAATTCATTGTCACACCAGGAAATGAGCTTGACGAAGTGGTTATTGAGGGCAATGCCAGCCCCAGCATCAAAAGTGGAAGAGTGAGAGTCACTGTTAAAGTCGCAGGAGACAACCTGGTCCTCAGTGTAGCCCAGGATGCCCTTCAGGGGGCCTTTTGACACCTGCTTCACCACCTTCTTGATGTCATTGTATTTGGCCGCTTTCTCCAGCCGGCAGGTCAGATCCACGACAGACACATTGGGGGTGGGGACGCAGAAGGCCATGCCAGTGAGCTTCCCATTCAGCTGCAGGATGACCTTGCCCACTGCCTTGGCAGCACCAGTAGACACAGGGATGATGTTCTAGGCAGCCCCACAGCTGTCACGCCATCCACAGTCTTCTGGGTGGCAGTGATGGCATGCACAGTGGTCATGTGTCCCTCCACGATGCCAAAGTTGTCATGGATGACCTTGGCCAGGGGTGCCAGGCAGTCGGTGGTGCAGGAAGCATTGCTAACAATCTTGAGGGAGTCGTCATACTTCTCATGGTTCACACCCATCACAAACATGGGGGCATCAGCCAAAGAGGCAGAGATGATGACTCTCTTGGTGCCAACCTTCAAGTGAGCCCCAGCCTTCTCCATGGTTGTGAAGACACCGGTGGACTCCACAACATATTCATCACCAGCATCACCCCATTTGATGTTGGTGGGATCCCGCTCCTAGAAGACAGTAATTGGATTCCCATGGATGACAAGCTTCCCGTTCTCAACCTTCACGGTGCCTTTGAATTTGCCATGGGTGGAATCATAATGGAACATGTAGACCATGTAGTTGAGGTCAATGAAGGGGTCACTGATGGCCACAACCTGCACTTTGCCGGAGGTTACAGCAACCCTGGTGACCAGGCACCCAATATAGCCAAATCCGTTTATTCAGACCTTCACCATCGTGTCTCAGATATGTGGCTGGCACTGCACGAAAAGATGTGGCTGTCTGGCGAACAGGCAGGAGCAGAGAGATGGTAATATTAATTTTAAATGAGAACATCTTTGAGCTAGAAATGCCACTTCTAGGAATCTAGCCTAAACAAGTAAAAGGGCTAATTTTTAAGAAAAAAGGTAAGTGAAGCTATGTATTGTTGATTTAAAAAAAAAACTCCTCCCCTGCCAGCCCTAGGAAATCCCTGAACATCTGCCAGTAGAACACGTATTGAATAGATTATGATTTACTCATGCCATAGAATATTTGCAAATATTTACACAGGTCTACACTCATTGACTTAGAATAAGTATCCACGATATTCTGAGAAGTGAAAAAAGCAGCTTCGACATAATTTCTATAAAAAATACAGAGATTATCTAGATGTGCATGTGTGTGTGCCTGTGTGTATATAAATATTTATATATTACTGTGTTTGTAAGTGTAGAAAGTCTTATGGAAGAATACATTTCAAAATGTTAAAAAGCCCTACTGGGGGCAGGGGGAGAGACCATTCATTTTTTATATCTCTATACCGCTTGAATTATTACAGAACACTTTCATTACTATTGTAATTAAAAACCAATAAAATGTTTCTGAAAAATGTGAGGAATAAAAAGAACTATTTTGTAAGCTTATTCAGTCAAGAAACATTTATTAAGCACTTACAATGTGCCAGGTATTCTATATTAATTATTTAATCTTCCAGAGATGCTAGATGATAAGAATTAGAATAATTTTACAGATGAAGAAAAATGGGGTTCAATAACTCTTCCAGTGGCTGATTTCAAGGCCTGTGCTGAATCCCATCACTGATGCTTGATCTCTTTATTGTCCATTTTTAGTCTTTAGTGAGCATTTAGGAAAAACGTAGTGCTTCCTTTCCCCCATGGTGATAATGTCAACATAAGGCACAGAATAAAAACGCCAGAATGACACTGCCCATAATACATAATACCAATGTGGACTGGTTTTATGGAATCTCCTTTTGTTGTGTTATATTGAATGGAAAGATAGTGAAGAATGGTTATAGCTTTATCTTAATTGTTCTCAACATTTCATGTTCATTTTTATCTTGCCAAGTTTGTCTAAGCTAGGGAGCTAAAATATAAGAAGATGGCAGAAAGGGATATTTCAGAATTCATATGACTCAATCATAGATAACTGGTTTGGTTCAATCACATATTTCACAGTTATATCAAGGATAAATCAAATGGAAAATACCCATGACCTTATGATACAGCTACTATACTTTCCAGATCTTTCGGTGTAGTGCAGATTTCTTTGCTGCTCTAATTACTTGGAAAGGGCACTCTGATTACCTTGTCTATCAAGTCTAGTGATGGCATTTATGCATGTTGTATGCTCATTATGTTATGCTATCACTTATGGATAAATTCCTTATTCATTCTTAACATCCAGCTCAATTATCACTTTCTGTCACATTCTTGCTTCCAGGTCAATTTTTTGCACCCTTCTCTTTGCACCAGTAACATATTTTTACATACAGAATTTATAATATATTATTAATAACATTTACCATCTTGTATTATTTATATGACAGAATCTCCTGCTAAATTCTAAATTCCTAAGGGTTTGAGACCCCTCAACCTATTGTATCTTCATCAGCATCTCAAAACTTTGCACAGAATATGTGATCAAGAGAACAGAGAGGATTCCAGTTACAGGGTGGGCTTGGAATTGAAGTAAGATGGCAAAAATGTGCTTTCACCATGTGGGACTGAGACCGCCTCCCTGTTCATCTCTCCCACATGCACAATCCTAGTCTGCAGGATCACAGCTCTGTGATTTGCAGGCATTCCATCTTCTAAGTATACTCTTTTCTTCCCCTCCTTTTGTCTCCTCTCTTCCTGGCAAAATTGATTTTAGTAGTAGTAGTATCAGTACTAATACTAGTGCTGTATAGCTAACACTTATACAGCATTTACCGTATCAGACACCAAGTTCTTTACATATTCTAGATTAAACCTTAAAACTAATTTCTTGGATAGGTGCTGTTAACAGATAATAAAACTAAAGTACAGAGAGATTAAGTAACTTGCCCAAAGTCACATAGCTAGTAAGAGGTAAAGCCATAATTCAACTCAAGCAATCTGGTTCCAAGTCCGTGCTCTTAACTACCATGTCTTCTGGACTGGAATAAAATTGGTTAACATAATACTTAATTTGATAAAGTAATTACAACAATGACAACTGGCATAAACATATTTAGGAATCAACACCCTTGACTCTCAATAAGCACTCAAATTTGTGGGGTGAGAGAGGAAGTCTGGGGCACAAAAGAGGGTGGGCTACTACAACCAGTAACCAGTAGCCAACGGTTCTCAAGCAGTATATTAACCACGGGTGTCGGATAATCTTGTGTGCTGGTTTAGTGTTGGCTGATTAAGCAAGCTCTAATGTATTTTGTGTCTTCTGAGGCTCTGCTCAACTATCCCCTCCACTGCACGCCTTCTCTGGACATCTCCCCAATAGACACCAAGGTAATTTCTTTCTCTACTGTGACCCCATAATCCATTGCTTATGTTTCTATTATATACATATAATTTTAAATGTAGTTTTTTTTTTTTTTTAGGTTGTTCTTCCCCACTAGAATGTGAACTAAATTAAATTTTACATCTTCAATGGCTAGCCCATTTCTGTAACACAGTAATTTAATAAAGTCTTATCAAATAAAACATACTCCACAGATAACTGGAGGTTTTCTCTAAGGAAGACATAGGGCTATCATGAATAACTATGCAATTTGTACCCTGAGAACTACTCAAGGCTGAAGTAAATCCTTCGGTGAACTCGACACAATTCTTGTCCTAAAAGACAGTGATTCTCTGAGACCCTCCTCCCTCCCTCCCATTCTCTTCCTTCCTTTTCCTATAGGTAATTGTACATCAAGTTGTACAGATTTTGGGGCCTAAAACTATGAAGTCTGTTCCATTTTCCTAACTATAGATTCCTGTATTTAAATTTTAGGTGGCAGTGTTTTCCTATGAAACCACAAATCACAGTCATAAAGGAGTCCAAATCTTTAGAATGAAACAAGAAATCTCAAATTTTTTATTTAGCCAGCCCAAGTTTTGGATCGCTACTGAGTATGAAAAGTAACTGATTATCATTACCACCATCAAAATTTCAGTTTTCAAAGCTTAGAAGATTTTATGACATTTCTCTAGACAGTGTGTAACTTTTAAAGTAAAAAAAAAGAAAATCCTTTAAAGCCATTGGTATAGGCACACTACAAACAATTCAGTGAATAAATATTTCAATAGAAAAAGGAACCAAACTTTGAAAAGGTATATCACCATCTAGGACTGTTTCGACTAAATTGCTGCGTTATTAGAAGTGTTATCAATGACCCTTTTAATGGAACGAGTCCTAAATTTTTTCTCCTTCACTGCTTTTTTTTTTTTTTAATCATCATTTTATTGAGATATATTCACATACCACGCAGTCATACAAAACAAATCGTACTTTCGATTGTTTACAGTACCATTACATAGTTGTACATTCATCACCTAAATCAATCCCTGACACCTTCATTAGCACACACACAAAAATAACAAGAATAATAATTAGAGTGAAAAAGAGCAATTGAAGTAAAAAAGAACACTGGGTACCTTTGTCTGTTTGTTTCCTTCCCCTACTTTTCTACACATCCATCCATAAACTAGACAAAGTGGAGTTTGGTCCTTATGGCTATCCCAATCCCATTGTCACCCCTCATAAGCTACATTTTTATACAACTGTCTTCGAGATTCATGGGTTCTGGGTTGTAGTTTGATAGTTTCAGGTATCCACCACCAGCTACCCCAATTCTTTAGAACCTAAAAAGGGTTGTCTAAAGTGTGCATAAGAGTGCCCACCAGAGTGATCTCTCGGCTCGTTTTGGAATCTCTCTGCCACTGAAGCTTATTTCATTTCCTTTCACATCCCCCTTTTGGTCAAGAAGATGTTCTCCGTCCCACGATGCCGGGTCTACATTCCTCCCCGGGAGTCATATTCCACGTTGCCAGGGAGATTCACTCCCCTGGGTGTCTGATCCCACATAGGGGGGAGGGCAGTGATTTCACCTTTCAAGTTGGCTTAGCCAGAGAGAGAGGGCCACATCTGAGCAACAAAGAGGCATTCAGGAGGAGACTCTTAGGCACAAATATAGGGAGGCCTAGCCTCTCCTTTGCAGCAACCGTCTTCCCAAGGGTAAAACTTATGGTAGAGGGCTCAACCCATCCAACCACCAGTCCCCTATGTCTGTGGTCATGTTAGCAACCATCGAGGTGGGGTAGGCGAATACCCCTGCATTCTCCACAGGCTCCTCAAGGGGGCACTACATCTTTTTTTTTTTTCCTTGTTTTTCTTTTTTTTTTTTTTAACTTTCCCTTCTTTTTTAAATCAACTGTATGAAAAAAAAAGTTAAAAAGAAAACAAACATACAATAAAAGAACATTTCAAAGAGACCATACCAAGGGAGTAAGAAAAAGACAACTAACCTAAGATAACTGCTTAACTTCCAACATGTTCCTACTTTACCCCAAGAAAGTTACATAATATAGCAACATTTCTGTGAACTTGTTCCTACTATATCCATCAGAAATTAACAGACCATAGTCATTTCTGGGCATCCCCAGAATGTTAAATAGCTTATCTGTTCTTCTTGGATTATTGTTCCCCCTTCCTTAATTGCTCTCTACTGCTAGTTCCCCTACATTCTACATTATAAACCATTTGTTTTACATTTTTCAAAGTTCACATTAGTGGTAGCATATAATATTTCTCTTTTTGTGCCTGGCTTATTTCGCTCAGCATTATGTCTTCAAGGTTCATCCATGTTGTCATATGTTTCACCAGATCGTTCCTTCTTACTGCCGCGTAGTATTCCATCGTGTGTATATACCACATTTTATTTATCCACTCATCTGTTGAAGGACATTTGGGTTGTTTCCATCTCTTGGCAATTGTGAATAATGCTGCTATGAACATTGGCGTGCAGATATCTGTTCATGTCACTGCTTTCCGATCTTCCAGGTATATACCGAGAAGTGCAATCTCTGGATCGAATGGTAGCTCTATATCTAGTTTTCTAAGGAACTGCCAGACTGACTTCCAGAGTGGCTGAACCATTATACAGTCCCAACAACAGTGAATAAGAGTTCCAATTTCTCCACATCCCCTCCAGCATTTGTAGTTTCCTGTTTGTTTAATGGCAGCCATTCTAACCGGTGTTAGATGGTATCTCATTGTGGTCTTAATTTGCATCTCTCTAATAGCTAGTGAAGCTGAACATTTTTTCATGTGTTTCTTGGCCATTTGTATTTCCTCTTCAGAGAACTGTCTTTTCATATCTTTTGCCCATTTTATAATTGGGCTGTCTGTACTATTGTCATTGAGTTGTAGGATTTCTTTGTATATGCAAGATATCAGTCTTTTGTCACATACATGGTTTCCAAAAATTTTTTCCCATTGAGTTGGCTGCCTCTTTACCTTTTTGAGAAATTCCTTTGAGGTGCAGAAACTTCTAAGCTTGAGGAATTCCCATTTATCTATTTTCTCTTTTGTTGCTTGTGCTTTGGGTGTAAAGTCTAGGAAGTGGCCGCCTAATACAAGGTCTTGAAGATGTTTTCCTACATTATCTTCTAGGAGTTTTATGGTCCTTTCTTTTATATTGAGATCTTTGGTCCATTTTGAGTTAATTTTTGTGTAGGGGGTGAGGTAGGGGTCCTCTTTCATTCTTTTGGATATGGATATCCAACTCTCCCAGCCCCATTTGTTGAAAAGACCATTATGACTCAGTTCAGTGACTTTGGGGGCCTTATCAAAGATCAGTCGGCCATAGATCTGAGGGTCTATCTCCGAATTCTCAATTCGATTCCATTGATCTATATGTCTATCTTTGTGCCAGTACCATGCTGTTTGGCAACTGTGGCTTTATAATAAGCTTCAAAGTCAGGGAGTGTAAGTCCTCCCACTTGGTTTTTCTTTTTTAGAGTGTCTTTAGCAATTCGAGGCATCTTCCCTTTCCAAATAAATTTGATAACTAGCTTTTCCAAGTCTGCAAAGTAGGTTGTTGGAATTTTGATTGGGATTGCATTGAATCTGTAGATGAGTTTGGGTAGAATTGACATCTTAATGACATTTAGCCTTCCTATCCATGAACATGGAATATTTTTCCATCTTTTAAGGTCCCCTTCTATTTCTTTTAGTAGAGTTATGTAGTTTTCTTTGTATAGGTCTTTTACATCTTTGGTTAAGTTGATTCCTAGGTACTTGATTTTTTTAGTTGCTATTGAAAATGGTATCTTTTTCCTGAGTGTCTCTTCAGTTTCTTCATTTCTAGCATATAGAAACATTACTGACTTATGTGCATTAACCTTGTATCCCGCTACTTTGCTAAATTTGTTTATTAGCTCTAGTAGCTGTATTGTCGATTTCTCAGGGTTTTCTAGATATAAGATCATATCATCTGCAAACAATGACAGTTTTACTTCTTCTTTTCCAATTTGGATGCCTTTTATTTCTTTGTCTTGCCGGATTGCCCTGGCTAGCACTTCCAGCACAATGTTGAATAACAGTGGTGACAGCGGGCATCCTTGTCTTGTTCCTGATCTTAGAGGGAAGGCTTTCAGTCTCTCTCCATTGAGTACTATGCTGGCTGTGGGTTTTTCATATATGCTCTTTATCATGTTGAGGAAGTTTCCTTCAATTCCTACCTTTTGAAGTGTTTTTATCAAAAAGGGATGTTGGATTTTGTCAAATGCTTTTTCAGCATCTATTGAGATGATCAATTGATTTTTCCCTTTTGACTTGTTAATGTGTTGTAATACATTGATTGATTTTCTTATGTTGATCCATCCTTGCATGCCTGGAATAAACCCCACTTGGTCATGGTGTATGATTTTTTTAATGTGTCTTTGGATTCGATTTGCAAGTATTTTGTTGAGGATTTTTGCATCTATATTCATTAGGGAGATTGGCCGGTAGTTTTCCTTTTTTGTAGCATCTTTGCCTGGTTTTGGTATTAGATTGATGTTAGCTTCATAGAATGAGTTAGGTAGTGTTCCATTTTCTTCAATGTTTTGAAAGAGTTTGAGTAAGATTGGTGTCAGTTCTTTCTGGAAAGTTTGGTAGAATTCCCCTGTGAAGCCATCTGGCCCTGGGCATTTATTTGTGGGAAGATTTTTGATGGCTGATTGGATCTCTTTGCTTGTGATGGGTTGGTTGAGGTCTTCTATTTCTTCTCTGGTCAGTCTAGGTTGTTCATATGTTTCCAGGAAATTGTCCATTTCCTCTACATTATCCAGTTTGTTGCCATACAGTTGTTCATAGTATCCTCTTATAATTTTTTTCATTTCTTCAGGATCTGCAGTAATGTCACCTTTTTCATTCATTATTTTGTTTATATGGGTCTTCTCTCTTTTTGATTTTGTCAGTCTAGCTAGGGGCTTGTCAATCTTGTTGATCTTCTCAAAGAACCAACTTTTGGTGATATTTATCCTCTCTATTGTTTTTTTGTTCTCTATGTCATTTATTTCTGCTTTAATCCTTGTTATTTCTTTTCTTGTACTTGGTTTAGGATTGGTTTGCTGTTCATTTTCTAGCTTCTTCAGTTGATCCATTAGTTCTTTGATTTTGGCTCTTTCTTCCTTTTTAATATATGCGTTTAGTGCTATAAATTTCCCCCTTAGCACTGCTTTTGCTGCATCCCATAGGTTTTGGTATGTTGTGTTCTCATTTTCATTCGTCTCTATATATTTAGCAATTTCTCTTGCTATTTCTTCTTTAACCCACTGATTGTTTAGGAGTGTGTTGTTTAACCTCCAGGTATTTGTAAATTTTCTAAGTCTCTGATGGTTATTGACTTCTAATTGTATTCCATTGTGGTCAGAGAATGTGCTTTGAATAATTTCAATCTTTTTAAATTTATTGAGGCTTGTTTTATGTCCCAGCATATGATCTATTCTGGAGAAAGTTCCATGAGCACTAGAAAAGTATGTGTATCCTGGTGATTTGGGATGTAATGTCCTGTATATGTCTGTTAAATCTAATTCATTTATCAGATTGTTTAGGTTTTCAATTTCCTTATTGGTCTTCTGTCTGGTTGATCTATCTATAGGAGAGAGTGATGTGTTGAAGTCTCCCACAATTATTGTGGAAACATCAATTGCTTCCTTTAGTTTTGCCAGTGTTTCTCTCATGTATTTTGTGGCACCTTGGTTGGGTGCATAGACATTTATGATTGTTATTTCTTCTTGCTGAATTGCCCCTTTTATTAGTACGTAGTGGCCTTCTTTGTCTCTCAAAACATCCCTGCATTTGAAGTCTATTTTATCTGAGATTAATATTGCTACACCTGCTTTCTTTTGGCTGTAGCTTGCATGAAATATTTTTTTCCATCCTTTCACTTTCAGTTTCTTTGTGTCCCTGTGTCTAAGATGAGTCTCTTGTATGCAACATATTGATGGTTCGTTTTTTTTGATCCATTCTGCGAATCTATATCTTTTAATTGGGGAGTTTAATCCATTTACATTCAACGTTATAACCATGAAGGCATTTCTTGAATCAGCCATCTTATCCTTTGGTTTATGTTTGTCATATTTTTTCCCCTCTGTCTATTAATATCCTTTATTGTACCCATACCGAATCTCTTTAGTACTGAACCTTTCTCCAAGTCTCTCTGTCCTTTCTTTGTTTCTCTGTCTGTAGGGCTCTCTTGAGTATCTCCAGTAGGGCACGTCTCTTGTTAGCAAATTCTCTCAGCATTTGTTTGTCTGTGAAAAATTTAAGCTCTCCCTCAAATTTGAAGGAGAGCTTTGCTGGATAAAGTATTCTTGGCTGGAAATTTTTCTCACTCAGAATTTTAAATATATCGTGCCACTGCCTTCTTGCCTCCATGGTGGCTGCTGAGTAGTCACTACTTAGTCTTATGCTGTTTCCTTTGTATGTGGTGAATTGCTTTTCTCTTGCTGCTTTCAGAACTTGCTCCTTCTCTTCTGTGTTTGATAGTGTGATCAGTATATGTCTCGGAGTGGGTTTATTTGGATTTATTCTATTTGGAGTTCGCTGGGCATTTATGATTTGTGTATTTATGTTGTTTAGAAGATTTGGGAAGTTTTCCCCAACAATTTCTTTGAATACTCTTCCTAGACCTTTACCCATTTCTTCCCCTTCTGGGACACCAATGAGTCTTATATTTGGACGTTTCATATTATCTATCATATCCCTGAGGTCCATTTCGATTTTTTCAATTTTTTTCTCCATTCTTTCTTTTATGCTTTCATTTTCCATTCTGTCATCTTCGAGGTCACTGATTCATTGTTCAACTTCCTCTAGTTTTGTACTATGAGTGTCCAGAATCTTTTTAATTTGGTCAACAGTTTCTTTAATTTCCATAAGATCATCCATTTTTTTATTTAGTCTTGCATTGTCTTCTTTATGCTCTTCTAGGGTCTTCTTGATTTCCTTTATCTCCCGTACTATGGTCTCATTGTTCATCTTTAGTTCTTTGAGTAGCTGCTCTAGGTGCTGTGTCTCTTCTGGTCTTTTGATTTGGGTGCTTGGGCTTGGGTTATCCATATCGTCTGGTTTTTTCTTATGCTTTATAATTTTCTGTTGTTTTTGGCCTCGTGGCATTTGCTGAACTTGATAGGGTTCTTTTAGGATTTGTAGACCAATTGAAGTCCTTATCTCTAATTTATCAGATCTACATCTTCGTGGAGTACACTTTCTCTAACTAACCAGCAGGTGGCGTCCACGAGCCACCTGTTCTCCACAAGCCAGTTCTCTCCTGCTTAGCCTTTTTGGTGAGTGGGGGAGTGAGTCTTGTGGGGTCCAATTGGTGTACCAAGCTTGCGTGTGTAGTTGGTGTTGCCTGCCCTGTACATGGGGCGTGTTTCTGGGCAGTCAGGGAGAGGGGGTTGGCTCCAACAATCAAATCTCCCTGGTGACCCTAGAGTTTTAAAGCTGCTGCAATAGTCTAATCCTTCAGTTCAGTCCTGCCACAGTTTGTCTCTGCCACTGACCCACAAGTCCTTGGTATTGGCATATGGCTCCTGAGAGTTGCAAGTGGACCCCTCTTCCAGGCCGTGCACCCCGGGTCCTCTGTTGAGGGATGACTGTGCTATGTCACAGGTGAGTGCCATCCCCCCAGGGCAGTTCTGGGCTGCTGGGCTGTGTAGGGAGGCTCCCAGTCTGCTGAAATGATGGCTGAATGGGGCTTTGTTAATTCATACTGCTCTACCTTCCCAACTCCGGGACAATCAGCTGAGGTTGCAGGGAAGGCTAATGTCCACGCCCAGTTTTGTGGTGTGTGCCTGTTATTTGAAGCACTTCCGTCACACTGGGTTGTCTGGGGCTGCTCTGGGTTATGGGGCTGGCGATGGGCAGGAGTGTTTCCTGTCCACCAGGATGATGGCTGTGAGCAGACACCCCCCCTTTCTTGGGAAGTTGTGGTGTTTAGTGAATTTTCTCAGCCACTGGATTATTGCGTTTTGTCTCAGAGCTCTCCTAGTTCTGCTCTTGACTTGACCTGCCCAAATAGCAAGTCTTTGAAGCTTTCTGTATTGGGCTTCTTAGAGTAATTGTTTTAGAAAAAGAAAAAAGGATTAAAAAACAAAAACAAAAACAAAAACAAAAAACAAAACAAACAAAAAAAAAAAACAACAAAAAAATGGGCCCTCCTCAGAGATCTAATGGGTTATTGAAATGCTAAGAGACAAAGTAACCAGGGCCATTAAGGAAAGGTCCACAGGGCAGAGAGATCAGCTTTTCTTCGGGATTTGCATATGCGCCTCAGGCCCTTCCCCCTTCTGTGTTCACCAGAACTCCAAAAATCCTCCGCTTTTATTTTGGAGTTTTTTGTGTTGTTTTTTTTCTATGCCTGTCTCCTCTCTGCTGGGCTGGCTGCTCTCAGATTCTCTGGTGTCTGGTCTCAGTCCATCTATGGTTGGAGTTTGGATCAGTAGAATGAGTTTCCGATAAGGGCTGCCACTGCAGTTCTCCCTTCTCCTTCCCGGAGCTGACAGCCCCTCCTCCCCCGGGACTGAGCCTGGCAGGGAGGGGCGCGGGTCCCCTGGCCGCAAAAACTTACAGATTTCGCTGATCTCAGCAGTTCCACATTTTCATGAGTGTTGTATGAAGTATGCCCAAAGTCAGATTGCTCTGTGGTGTCCAGTCCACGCAGTTCCTGGCTTTCTACCCACTTTCCTGGAGGAGTAACTAAAACATACAGCTCACCAGTCTGCCATCTTGCCCCGCCTCTGCCAATAACTTCTTTATATCCTCCATCTCTTTTGCCATATCTTCCCTCAACTCATTGATTTTTGAATTGATTTAGGAGATTTGTTTGATTAGTAATTAGTTATTTCAATTCCTGTTTCTCAGTTGAAGTGTAAGTTTGTTCCTTTGGGTCATATCTTCATTTTTCCTAATGTGATTCATAATTTTTTTGTTGTCTAGGCATCTTGTTTCCTTGATTACCCCAATCAGATTTTCCCAGACCATAGGGGCTCAGTTCTCAAGAGGAAGCTGTATTCATATCAGGTTTCCATGAGGGTGAGACCCAGCAGATTGTGAGACTTTCCTGTGAGTCTTCTAGACTCTATGCTTTTCCTATCCTGCCCAGCAGGTGGTGTTTGTCAGCCCACAGCTCCCCACTGGTGTAAAGAGGTGTGGTCCCTTTAACTCTCAGTGGACCCTGTCCAGGCCAGGGGCCAATGGTGTCAGAAGTCAAGCTTAAGTTGTTTCTGGTTTTTCTTTCTACCCCCAGGCCCTGGGGTCTGAATTCTCTGAGGCAGGACAGCTATATGAGGTGGGCCCCACCCCACTTTTCTTAGGGAAGATACAACCCTTTAGGGAGTTATCTCCTACACTTAAATTCCTCCTTTGTCTCTCTGACTCTCTTAACTCCACCCTTGCCTTGGTCAACACTGACAACTGAAAATGCCTGAGGTTTTCTCTAATGAGCTACTTAGAGTGAGAGGAAAAAAAAAAAGGAAAAAGAGGGAAAGCCTTCTCAGAGCCAGTCCTCAGCCCCCCAGTTTCACTGGTTTACTGGTGTTGGTACTCAGTTCTCTGTGTCCCTTTTCTTGGGACAAAGTCATTTTCCAGTATTCTGAGCTCAGCTGTCTCCAAAAGCCTCTGTTTTTAATTATTTAATTAATTAATTATTATTATTATTTTTCTGTCAGCCCTGTCTCTTCTTTGCCTGGACAAACTTCAGGTTCCTTTCCTGCTTGCTCTGGGTTTATTTGTGCTTGTGGCTTGTATTCAGTAGTTCAAATCTGTTAACTAAAATCGCAGCTGGAGCTCAGGTGAGTTACTTTCCCTCGCTCCAGGTAACCTACTTCTTCTTCCCAAAAGGAAGCGTTGCAGCTCAGCCTGCCATGCCGGTGGGGGAGGGGCACCAGCTCCACAGTTTGGGGAGCTTTACTTACAGTTCTGTTCTGCGATCTCAGCCATTTCACCCATTACAGGCTGATGTACAATGTGTATTCATCATAGATGTCCCCCAACCATTGTTCCAGACTATTTACTACTTATTCCTGGCTAGTTACTAGTTGCTCTAGATGACTAACTAAATTCCACACCTCTCTATGCTGCCATCTTGCCCCACTTCCTCCCTCAAGTTCTTAGTACAGAAAACTGAAAGAACTGCCTGCAAATAAGTTCTTGATTTCTCAGTTCCCAAACTACAATCCTATCAGAAGCTCCCCTTAGTTTTAATTGTAAACATACACATCTAGAAAAAGATAGTATTTTATAGTATTTGTCAGAACTTCCCTGCCGCCAACACGCTAAACACACACACACATTGCCCAGTAGTGACCTAAAGAAGTAAGAAGAAAGGAGCATTTATTTACAGAGTTTTTATTTACAGAGCTTATAGTGTAGTTGGGGAAACAGACAATAAAAAAATTAACACATAACATAATGTCAGGTAGAAATAAGTATTTTGAAGAAAATGAAATCAGGAAGAGGGATTAGAGACTTTTAAGGGCATGTGCATGTGCATATGAGCATTGCATACATGCACATGCACATGTGTATGGATGTGCATGTGTGTGCATGTGTGTGTATACTGTGGCAGTATCTAACAAGGGGACACTTGAACCAAAAACTTGAAGAATTAAAGAAGTGAGCCTTTTAATAGCACCCTTACAGGGTCCTTTCCCTGGGCTTTCCTCGTGAGAAGACCCTACATATTACACACACAATTTATTAAAGAACACACGGTCTCTTTCTGTCACCCAGGGTCTGGCATTCAGTGCTGTCACAGCACAGCCACTGACCCTAAACATCTCATGAAATCTGCTCAGGCCCCAGGGAAACTCTTGTCAAAATCTCTCATGCTGTGACCTCAACACAAAAGGCCACAGTGTCCTAATGCCATAAAGATGGGTTCATGTTGGAGAGGATATAAGTTACAGAGGTGCTAAGAAAAAGAAATATTAACTAAATTGCCCAATCCTTCCTCTCAGAGTGGAATAGATTCTTTGCATACTGAAAAATGCTTTCCCAGTAGTGTTAAGTGTCCATTTACTTCCTTCTCTTTGTGTTCTGATTTGTGGTTTGGAGGTATTTACAAATTAATTTGATTGATTACTGTGATGGTTAGGTTTATGTGTTAACTCAGCTAGGTGATAGTACCCAGCTGTCTGGTCAAGCAAGCACTGGCCTAACCATTGCTGCAAGGATGTTTGTGGCTGTTTAATAAACCAACAGGCTGGTTTATTAACTCATCAGTCAATTGGCAGCAGTTGTGACTGATGACTCAACAAAGGGTATGCCTTCCACAAAGAGAGAATGCAGTTGGCTGGATTTAATCCAATCAGTTGAAGACTTCTAAGTGAGACAGATAGATAGAGGACCTTCACTTCTTCTTTGGCTGACCAGCAAAGTGTTTCCTGAGGAGTTTGTCGAAGTTGCCAGTTCATTTCCTGAGGAGTTCATCAAACACTTTTGTTGAAGATCCCAGTTCATTTCCTGAGGAGTTTGTCAAAGTTGCCGGTTCGTTACCTGAGGAGTTCATCAAGCACCTTCATTGGAGTTGCCAGTTTGCTAACTGCCCTATGGAATTTGGACTCATGCATACCCACAGTTGTGTTAGTCACTTTTATAAATCTTATATTCATAGATATCTCTCATTGATTCTGTTTCCCTAGAGAACCCTAACTAATACAACTTGGTACTGGGAGTGGATTTTGAGAAACAGAATCTTAAAATGGGCTTTTACAATTTGTTTTCTACTCTGATTAGATTCAAAGGCACTAATGACTCCATTTCCAATAATCAAGAGGGCACTGACAGTCCATGGCATGAGTTGGCAAAGGAGATACACAAAATAGCACTGTTTGATTCTCCTAATCATACTCTTGTACAAAGCAAGGCTCTGGGTAACAGTGTTTTTGACACCTTCACAGAGTTTTGCAGAACTAAGAGGTATAATGATGTTAGCTGGCTGCTCGATACATTGGATAAAGTTGTAAGGCAAAAGCATGAGCTAAAGGCTTCAAATTTAAAACTTAAATGCCGTATGACAGATGTAAAGTTTTCTATGTGTGCCCTGAAAGAAAATCTTATTTCCTGTGCCCTCAGACTTGAGATTTCTGAAAACCAGATGCAGACTCTCATTGTGCAAGTAGCAGATTTACAACGTAAACTAAAGTCTCAACCTCTCAGGGTGTCTGCTGTTAAAGTAAAGGCATGGATTGGAAAAGAAGAGGATCCCGAAACTTGGGATGGGGACATATGGATTGATAATAGTGGCAGTGAGGACACTGAAACCCTGGATTCTGCTGAGTCATTCTTAGATTTACCTGTAGAGGGCTGTCCTGAGGAAACAGCTTCCCCAACTCCAGTCTGCCCTAAGGAGCCTGCCATCTAACCTCCACCTAAAGAGATTAACACTTCAGTGCCTGCTAATCCTGTAATCACCTCCCCTGAGGAAGCAGCCCTCATTCTGGAGAGATTAATCCTGTTTTAAGAGATGAAAATGTAACAGAATGTCCTGAGGTAAATGGTTTGAGGGATAATTCTAACTCTTCATGACCCACCCCCACCACCAGTCTTTGCTTCAAGACCTGTTACTAAAGTCCCAACAGGCCCTGAAGGGTGAGGTACAAAGTGTGACCCATGAGGAAGTATGCTATACTCCAAAAGAATTGTATGAGCTTTCCAATTTATACAGACAGAAACCAGGGGAATATGTGTGGGAATGAATATTAAGGGTGTGGGATAATGGTGGAAGGAATATAAGGTTGGATCAGGCTGAATTTACTGATATGGGCCCACTAAGCAGAGATTCTGCATTCAGTGTTGTAGCTCGAGGGGTTAGAAAGGGCATTAACAGTTTGGGTGGTTGGCTGAAACATGGATCAAAAAGTGGCCGGCATTACCAGAGGTTGAAATGCCAGAACTGCCCTTGTACAATGTGGAGGAGGGGATTCAAAGGCTTAGAGAGATTGGAATGTTACAGTGGACTTATGGAAAACCTGCTCACACACCCTTGGAATGTCCAGAGGACACACCTTTTACCAGGACTGTGAGGAATAAATTTGTGAGACTAGCTCCATCATCCCCAAAGAGCTCTGTAGTCACCCTTCTCTGTAGGTCAGATATTACTATAGGAACTGCTGTCACTGAGCTTAAATCCTTAAACACAATGGAGATAGATAATCAGGTCCCAAGTTGGCAGAAGCCAAGTGGCTACAGTTAATCACCACAGACAAGATAGGCATGGCTACCATAATGGAAAACAGGCTCAAAGCAGCAATCAAAACAATATGACTCACAGAGACTTATGGCATTGGCTAGTGGATCATGGAGTACCAAGCAGTAAAACTGATGGGCAATCGACTAAATTCTTGTTTGAACTATATAGGTAGAAGAATTCTAGGTCAAGTGAACAAATCTCCCTTGAATAACAAAAACAGAGTCATTGCCCCTTAATCAATTCCCAGACTTGAGACAGTTTACAGATCCAGAGCCCCTTAATGAAGGGAAGGCTGGGTACCCTTGGGGAAGGACCCTGTTACACTGCCAAAAATTTACACTGTTAATCATCCTCCCAGCCTTCCCCAGGGGGACCTACAGCCTTTTACCAGGGTAACTGTGCACTGGGGAAAAGGAAATGATCAGATATTTCATGGATTAGACACTGGTTCAGAAGTGACATTAATTCCAGGATATCCAAAACGTCACTCTGGTCCACCAGAGTTGGGGCTTATGGAGGTCAGGTGACTGATGGAGTTTTAGCTCAGGTCTGTCTCACAGTGGGTCCAGTGGGTCCCTGGACCCATTCTATGGTTATTTCCCCAGTGCCAGAATGCATAATTGGAACAGACATACTCAGCAACTGGCAGAATCCTCACTTTGGTTCCCTGACTTGTGGAGTGAGGGCTATTATGGTGGGAAAGGCCAAGTGGAAGTCACTAGAACTGCCCCTGCCTAGCAAAATAGTATACCAGAAGCAATGCCAGATTCCTGGAGGGATTGCAGAGATTAATGCCACTCTTAAGGACTTGAAGGATGCAGGGGTGGTGATTCCCACCACATCCCCATTCAACTCTCCTACTTGGCCTGTGCAGAAAACAGATGGGTCTTGGAGGATGACAGTGGATTATCATAAGCTTAACCAGGTGGTGACTCCAATTGCAGCTGCTGTTCCAGATGTGGTATCATTGCTTGAGCAAATCAACACATCCCCTGATACCTGGTATGCAGCTATTGATCTGGCAAATGCTTATTTCTCAATTGCTGTTAGTAAGGACCACCAGAAACAGTTTACATTCAGCTGGCAAGGGCAGCAGTGTACATTCACTGTGCTACTTCAGGGTTATATCAATTCTCCAGCCCTATGTCATAATATTGTCCGCAGGGATCTTGATCGTTTCTCCCTCCCACAAGACATCACACTGGTCTATTATATTGATTATATCATGTTGACTGGACCTGATGAGCAAGAAGTAGCAACTACTCCAGATTTGTTGGTAAGGTATTTGCATGGCAGAGGATGGGAGATAAATCCAACAAAAATACAGGGGCCTTCCACCTCAGTAAAATTTCTAGGTGTCCAGTGGTGTGGGGCCTGTCGAGATATTCCTTCTAAGGTGAAGGATAAGCTGTTGCATCCGGCCCCTCCAACGACCAAAAAAGAGGCACAATGCTTAGTTGTCCTCTTTGGATTTTGGAGACAACATATTCCTCATTTAGGTGTGCTACTCTGGCCCATTTACTGAATGACCAGAAAAGCTTCAAGTTTTGAGTGGGGACCAGAACAAGATGAGGCTCTGCGACAGGTCCAGGCTGCTGTGCAAGCTGCTCTGCCACTTGGACCATAATATCCAGCTGACCCAATGGTGCTGGAAGTGTCAGTGGCAAATAGAGATACTGTTTGGAGCCTTTGACAGGCTCCTATAGGAGAATCACAGTGCAGGCCCTTAGGATTTTGGAGTAAAGCTTTACCATCCTCTGAAGATAACTACTCTCCTTTTGAGAAACAGCTTTTGACCTGCTATTGGGCCTTAGTAGAGACAGAACGCTTAATCATGGGCCATCAAGTTACCATGAGACCTGAGTTACCTATCATGAGCTGGGTGTTGTCCAACCCACCAAGCCATCAAGTTGGGTGTCCACAGCAGCACTCCATCATAAAATGGAAATGGTATATATGAGATAGAGCTCGAGCGGTTCCTGAAGGTACAAGTAAGTTACATGAGGAAGTGGCCCAAGTGCCCATGGCCCCCACTCCTTCCACCTTACCTTCTCTTTCCCAGCCCATAGCTATAGTATCTTGGGGAGTTCCTTACAGTCAGTTGAATGAGGAAGAGAAAACTTGGGCCTGGTTTACAGATGGTTCTGCACAATATGCAGACAGCACCCAAAAGTGGACAGCCTGAAGCACTGCAGCCCCTTTCTGGGATGACCCTGAAGGACAGTGGTGAGGGGAAATCCTCCTCCAAGTGGGCAGAACTTCGAGTAGTGTACCTGGTTGTTCACTTTGCTTGGAAGGAGAACTGGCCAGAGGTGCGTCTGTATACTGATTCATGGGCTGTTGCTAATGGTTTGGCTGGATGGTCAGGGACTTGGAAGGAACATGATTGGAAGACTGTAATAAAGAAGTCCGGGGAAGGGGTATGTGGGTAGACCTTTCTGAGTGGGCAAAAAACATGAAGATATTTCCCATGTGAAGATGTGTCCCATGTGAATGCTCACCAGACGGTGACTTCAGCACAAGAAGATTTTAATAACCAAGTGGATAAAATGACCTGTTTGGTGGATACCAATCAGCCTCTTTTCCCAGCCACTCCTGTCATTGCCCAATGGGCTCCTGAACAAAGTGGTCATGGTGGTAGGGATGGAAGTTATGCATGGGCTCAGCAACATGGACTTCCACTCACCAAGGCTGACCCGGCCACAGCCACTGCTGAGTGCCCAATCTGCCAACAGAGACCCACACTCAGTCCTCGATATGGCACCATTCCCTGAGGCGATCAGCCTGCTACCTAGTGGCAGGTTGATTATATTGGACCACTTCCATCATGGAAGGGGCAATGATTTGTTCTTACTGGAATAGACACATACTCTGGATATGGGTTTGCCTTCCCTGCATGACATGCTTCTGCCAAAACTACCATCCATGGACTTATAGAATGCCTTATCCACTGTCATGGTATTCCACACAGCATTGCTTCAGACCAAGGAACCCACTTCACAGCAAATGAAGTGAGGGAATGGGCACATGCTCATGGAATTCTCTGGTCTTACCATGTTCCCCATCATCCAGAAGCAGCTGGGTGGACAGAATGGTGGAAAGGCCTGTTGAAGACTCAGTTATGGAACCAACTAGGTGGCAATACCTTGCAGGGCTGAGGCAGTGTTCTCCAAGAGGCCATGTATGCTCTGAATCAGAGTCCACTCTATGGTGCTGTTTCTCCCATAGCCAGGATTCATGGGTTCAGGAATCAAGCGGTGGAAACAGGAGTGGCACCACTCACTATCACTCCTAGTGATCCACTAGGTAAATTTTTGCTTCCTGTCCATGCAAGCTTAAGCTCTGCTGGTCTACAAGTCTTTGTTCCAAAAGGAGGAGTGCTTCCACCAGGAAACATAACAATAATCCCATTGAACTGGAAGTTAAGACTGCCACCTGGCCACTTTGGGCTTCTTATGCCCCTGAATCAACAGGCAAGGAAGAGGATTACTGTACTGGCTGGGGTGACTGATCCTGACTATCAAGGGGAAATATCACTGCAACTACACAATGGAAGTCCAGAAGAGTTTTCCTGGAATACAGGAGATCCCCTAGGGCATCTTTTAGTACTACCATGCCCTGTGGTTAAAGTCAATGGAAAACTGCAACAACCCAATCCAGGCAGGACTACCAATGGCCAAGAAACTTCAGGAATGAAGGTTTGGGTCACCCTACCAGGAAAAGAACCATGGCCAGCTGAAGTGCTTGCTGAGGGTAAAGGGAACATGGAATGGGTAGTGGAAGAAGGTAGTAAGAAATATGAACTACAACCACATGACCAGTTACAGAAATGAGGACTATGATGGCATGAATATTTCCTCTTTGTTTTGTTATGAGTATGTTTGTATTTGTCTGTAAAGCAAATATCCTTGCTTTCTTCTCTGTCTTATCCCCTTATCATATGGCATAAGCTGTACTGTTCATTTTGCTGCATTTAAGCTAAAGGAAATCAATTTTAAGAGTTAATGTCACCCAAGGACTTGCACCCTATTCTGGAGAGATATAGTGCATTTCCAGTTGTACACTGCACAGTGGAGTATTGTTAGGTGAAATATATGTCTGTTTTTGTTCTCTACTTAGAGATAAAGTATGGTTTTAGGTGATATAACTGCCAAGTTGACAAGGGGTGGATTGTGACGGTTAGGTTTATGTGTCAACTTGGCCAGGTGATAGTACCCAGCTGTCTGGTCAAGCAAGCACTGGCCTAACCATTGCTGTGAGAACGTTTGTGGCTGGTTAGTAAACCAACAGGCTGGTTTATTAAATCATCAGTCAGTTAGCTGCAGCTGTGACTGATGACTCAATGAAGGGCGTGTCTTCCACAAGCAGAGAATGCAGTTGGCTGGATTTAATCCAAACAGTTGAAGACTTTTAAGCGAGACAGATAGAGGACCTTCACTTCTTCTTCAGCTGACCAGTGAAGTGTTTCCTGAGGAGTTCGTCGAAGTTGCCAGTTCATTTCCTGAGGAGTTCACTGAACACGTTTGTTGATGATCCCAGTTCACTTCCCAAGGAGTTTGTCCAAGTTGCCAGTTTGTTTCCTGAGGAGTTTATCAAACATCTTCATTGGAGTTGACAGTTTGCTGCCTGCCCTATGGAATTTGGACTCGTGCATACCCACAGTTGCATGAGTCACTTTTATAAATCTTATATTCATAGGTATCTCTCATTGATTCTGTTTCCCTAGAGAACCCTAACTAATACAATTACATTGAAAATTTAGATGGACATTGAACTCCAGAATTGTGGATGGTTTTATAGTTATAAAAATATTTAGTATGAAAAGTAAATATTCAGAAAAATGAAATAAAATTTCAGCTTTATTTAAATAATTTACTCTAAGTTTGGATAATCCTTAGTTGTAATTGTATTTTATCTTTCAATTTTAACAGGTAATTTTGAAATTCTTAGAATAACATTTGAATATCTGAAAATAACTGTAATTTTCAATTTTTTCATCGAAGTTTTTCATTAAAATATATTCAAATTTTGTACATTTTCACTAGTTACATGTTATTTTTAATCTTTTGATCATTATTGCCAACAAAACACACATTACATAAATATCTTGAAAAATATAATTAGTGATTTTGTTGAGATGAGAGTAAGAAAAAAGTTTAACAGATTAAAACATATACTAATTTTTGAATTACGGAGGTCTTTATTTTGTAACTCATCTAAACATCGGTAGTCCATCCACGGAATATCCAGACCTATATAACAATAGTTCTATTTAGTAATCTTTGATATTTTCCCTCCTTTATCATTAATAGCCATAGCTTTACACTAAAAAAAACTATTAGGAAAGTTTATTTGTCAAGATTAGAGGATAGTATATATTTTATTTAGCAGTTTGTTATCTTGCCTTATTTTAAAAGTAAGACATGTGGACCTTTGTTTTCCCTCTTGCCCCAGGTCCTACAAATGTCAAGGTCAAGCCTGGAACCCTGCAAACATCTGGGGAAAGAATGTTCTGGGCTGAGGGAAGAATAAGCTCAAAGACCCTGATGTGAGAACAAGTGTGGAATCTTTGAGGATTGGCAAAAAGGCCAGTCTAGGCTGGAGTGAGATGAGGAAAAGATGGAAAGGTCTGTCGGCAGGAGCCAGATAATCTGGGTATGCCATTGTAAAAAACATGGATTTTATTCTAAGTATGACAGGAAACCTTTAGAGAATTGAGGGCAGGAAGTGATAATGTGTACTTAAAAAATCACTCAGGCTGCTGTAAAGAACAAAACTGGAAATAGAATAGGCAGTAGTTTATTGTAGTATTCGAGAAGAGCTGATGGTGACTTGAACTGGGGAGATAGTGGTGCGGGTGGTCACTGGAGCTGGAATATTTCTGAAGATGGAGTCAACAGGGCTTGCTGGTGAAGGTGATATGGAATGGGAGGGAAAGAGAGGTCACGGGTGACCTCTAGGTTTTTGGACTGAGCAACTGGGTGAACGGTGGTGCTGTTTACTAAGATGGGAAGACTAGGGAGAAGCCAGTTTTGGGAAAGAAGATCAAGAAAATTGTCTGAGATTAAATTTGAAGCACCTTTTAGACATCCATATGTAGAGATCTAGGAGGGAGTTGGATATATGAGTTTGGAGTTCAAGAGAAGTCAGGGCTGCTGGAAATTCAGTCTTTGGACTCGGGAGCTATTGATACGAATTAAAGTCTGGGAATGGATGCAATCCTCTAGGGAGTGGATGTGGCTCAAGAGAGAAGGATTGAGTCCTGGGTATCTTCAATGTTGAAAGTTGGGAAGATGAAGGAGGATGAGCCAGAACAGATAACTGAGAACGAGGAACCTGTGACAGAAAACCAGAAAAGTGCTGTGTTCCAGCAGCCAGGCCAATAAAACATTTAAAAAATGGAGTCATATATGTTCATTGTTATAACTACACATTTTTGTGCAAATGACAACATTTGAGTTTCAGTTTATCTTGATTGCATCTGGAAACCATGTTAATGGCAGCTCAATGTACCATAAACATTTTGAATCTATAGCTCTGGTTTCATACCTATATTCTGTTTAGCAGGTTCTTTAATTAATCTTTGCCGTGTGTGTGTGTGTGTGTGTGTGTGTGTGTGTGTGTGTGTGTGTGTGTGTATTTTATTGGGAGGGGCAGTTTTACTGAGATACAATCCGCATACCATACAATTTACCCATTTTAAGTGTAACATTCAATGGTTTTTAAAGTATATTCACAGAGTTGGCAACCATCAACTTTATCTAATTTTAGAACATTTTCATCACCCCCAAAAGAAATGTGGTACTCATTAGCAATCACTCATCATTTCCCCCAAACTCCTCCTAGCGCTTGGCAACCACTAATCTACTTTCTGTCTCTATGGATTTGCCTGTTCTGGACATTTCATTTTGCCTAGTATATTTGAAAGAAAAAACAACAACAACAAAAAACTAAAAATACAGGCCAGAAAAATGGTGATAATTATATCAAATTAAAATGTGCAGACATTTCATAAACTTTCAACTATAACAATTGCAAGGCTGCTGCTTTCAGAGTAACCCTGTGTCAGGGCAGGACACGTTTCTCCATACCCATTGCCAAGCCCCATGTTAAGTCCACTCTCAACTCTACTTTGATTACATCATTACTCTCTCACCTATATCGACTAGTCTTTCCTTTCTGATCCATTTTTGTTTAAACTTCAGCCAACTGACAATCTAAAATCTTCAGCTCCCTATTGTCTGTAGAATGAAGTTCAAATTTCTTAACATTGCTTATAAGCCTTAAGATTTTGTCCTTGCTGGCTTCTCTTAGTCTTATGTTACACCAATTCATTACTATTAGGAACTCTACTTCACTCTTCTTGAACTACTTATGCTTTTGTAATTTATTATGCTCACTGTTGCCTTTGACCTTTTATGCCCGCTCTTTCCTCATCCTCCCTCTTTTCATCAGCTTGTAAGACACCTTATGCAGGAAGCCTTCCCTGACCCTCTGTTCCGGTTTGCTAATGCTGCCTTATGCAAAATAGCAAAAATGAATTGGCTTTTATAAAGGGGGTTTATTTGGTTATAAAGTTACAGTCCTAAGGCTATAAAAGTGTCTAAACCAAGGCATCAACAATAGGGTACCCTCACTTCTAAGCATCAGAGTCAGCAAGCAACTTGGCCCGTGTGGCTCTTTTTAAAGTGCTCTAGCAAACTAATCAAGACCCATGCTGAATGGCTGGGGCCACACCTCCATGGAAATATCTAATCAAAATTATCATCTACAGTTGGGTGAGTCACATCTCCATGGAAGTAATGTAATCCAAATATCTCACAAGATTGGATTAAAACGTGTCTTTTGGAGGGACATAATATTTCTAAACTGGCTCACCCTCCAAACTAAGTTTTGCCCCTACTAGTTGAACCCCAAGTAACCTGTATTATTTATATCCATAGTTAACTCTTACAATTCAAGAGAGAAACTTTGTTTTGTATGTATTGTATCCTCAGGACCTTCTGTAGAGTCTGGCTGCTACTAATCTCTAATAAATATTCATTAAATAATGAATTATTTTGGAAATTTAAAGATAATTTGAGCATATTTAACAATTAACCTAATTGAAGGCATCAAAAAGTGTTTTTTTAAATGCTAATTTGAGTATTATTATTTTAATAGTATATCAGTAATTTTTCCTAAAATAGGATACTCATCATCTCAGGTACCACTGGTCTTTGCTTCTAAATGTTCAGAGTTTTTAAAGCCACTGTTTCAAATATACATATGGTGGGAGGGTAACCTAGTCCTTGTTCCTATTACTCCATCTGTCTTAGACTCCCCACTGCTAAAACAAACACCATGCAAGGGGTTGGCTTAAACAGTGGGAATTTATTGGTTCACAGTTTTGAGGCTAGGAGAAGTCCAAAATTGAGGCATCAGTAAGGCAATGCTTTCTCCCTGAAGACTGCTGCATTCTGGGGCTGACTGCCGGTGACTTTTCTGTCATGTGGCAATGCCCACGGTGGCATCTTCTTTCTCTTCCAGTTTCCACTGGCCTTCAGCGTCTGGCTACTCCTTTTGGCTTTCTCTCTCTTTGTCCAATTTCCTTTGTTTATAAGGACTTCAGACATATTGGATTAAGACCCACCCTCACTCTATTTTGGGAACAGCTTAACTAATAACATCTTTAAAGGGCCTATTTACAAATGGGTTCACACCCACCGGACCAGAGGTTGGGCCCAAACATGCCTTTTATGGGGGACAGGGTTCAAACTCCAGCAGTCTGCCTCTGGACTCACATAAGGAAATTCATTCCATCACAACTTCCCCAAAGCCTTGAGTCATTTCAGAAACAATGCAAGTACAAGGTCTCATCAAAATCAGTTACGGATGCAGTCCATCCTGGAGCAAAATTCCTCTCCATATTATATACCTGTGAAACCTAGAAAACAAGCTATCCACTTCCAATATACAATGGTAGAACAGGCACAGGATATACATTTCCATTTCAGAATGGAGAAATTGGAAGGAAAATAGAGTCATAGGTCCCAAGCAAGTCCAAATCCAGCATGGCAAACTCCATTAGATCTCAAGGTCTGAGAGCCATCTGTGGCTTGATGCTTTGTCCTCTGGGTCTGATGGAATGGCAGCCCCACCCCATCCAAGCACTTGTACAGTGGCCATGCTCTCCCTGACACTGGGCTATAGGCACCACCATCTCCAAGCACCAGAGAGGTGGCATTCTTCAAGGGCGGAAGTGGACTTACTCTTTCCACACACATGGATGGACTCTAGTTGTGTGTGTATTTGTGTGCTTAAGAGTTCAGTTCTCATTTTATCTTTTTCCTCTTGCCTTTTACTGTAAGATGCAAGGAGAAACAAGGCTGAACCTTCCATGCTTAGCTTGGAAATCTCCTCAGCTACATATCTAAGTTCATCATTTGCAAGTTCTGCCTTCCATGTTGCATTAGAACACAATTTTGCTGAAGTTTTCTGCCACTCTGTAATTAAGGACCATCTGTTCTCCAGTTTCCAATAGCATGTTCATCATTTCCCTCTAAAGCCTATGGGAAGTACCTTTAGCATCTATATCTCTGCCAACAGTCTCTTCAAAGCAATCTAGGCTTTTTCTATCAAGCACCTCCCAATTATTCCAGCCTCTAGCCATTACCCAATTCCAAAGCCATTTCCACACTTTTAGGTATTTGTCATAGCAACACCCTAAACTCCAGTACCAAAACTCTTAGTTTCCTAGTTGCTAAAACCTATACCATACAATGGGTTGGCTTAAACAAGGGGAATTTATTGGCTCAGTTTTGAAGACACATCTTACTCAGAAGTGGAAGTACATCTTTACTAACATCTGTATTGGTCTTTCTTCTAAAAGTATATCAGAAAAAAAATGAATTTCACACTTAATTTTAGGAGTAAAGATTGCATCTATTTATATTTAAGCAAGGGAATAGAAATCTAAATTCTTTTTAAAAATTGCTAATTTTTGAGAAACATCTAGAAACAGTTCACTTGATGGCACAACTAAGCTTTATGTCCAATTTTGTAAAGGCAAAGTCTTTAGTATCACTCCAGCCTCTAAGGTAGTGCTTTCTGACTCCACGTGCCTAGTGCCTTTTGGGCCTCCTGACTTTCCAGAATTCCTTTCACACCCTACTTTACTCAAATCTGCATTCTTTTGGTTCAGTCAACCTGCTCTGGTCCATGTCTTCCTTTTGGCTAACACATACCCAAGAGAGAATGGATATTATTTGGGTAAATGTATTATGTCTGCATTTTTTAAATTAAAAATTTCACTTTATTAAATATAATGATATATCACAACAGCAGTGGGAAATATATCTCATACTGGCAATCTGAAATATTTCATCAGAAAAAAAAATTTGTGAAGAGTGGAAGCACGAATGGTTGTGGCAACAGGATCTTAAAAAAGGAACTCTGTAGCAGCATTATTCACAATAGTTACAAGACGGAAGCAACCCGAATGTTCATCAATGAATGAATGTATAAACCAAATGTGGTATAGACATACAGTAGAATATTATTCAGCCATAAAAAAGAATGAAGTGCTGACATGCTACATAATGGATGAACCTTGAAGACATCATATTGAGTGAAATAAGTCAGACACAAAGGCACAAATATTGTTTGGTTCACTTATAGGAAATACCTAGAATAAGCAAATTCAAAGAGTCAGAAAGTAGATTACAGGTTACCAGGGGTTGGGGATGAGTAGGGATGATGAGTTATTGCTTAATGGATACAGAGTTTCTGTTTAGGGTAATGTGAAAGTTTGGGTAATGGATGGTGATGGTCATAGGTCAATATTGGGAATGTAATTAATATCACTGAATTGTACAGAAAAAATTGGTAAAAGTGGAAAATAATTTAAAAAAAAATTTTTTTTTTTAAAAACGGATAAAAGACTTGAGTAGACACTTTACTAAAGAAGAAATACTGATGGCAAACAAGCATCTGAAAGATGCTCACCATTATCAGTCACTAGGGAAATGCAAACCAAAATCACAAGGAGACTCCAACCTCTCAGATGGTAATTTCTTGCCTTTTGGACAACCTGACTTTCCAGAATTCCTTTTCACATTCTACTTTATTCAAATCTGCATCCTTTTGATTCAGTCAACCTGTGCTGGTTCATGCCCTCCTTTTGGCTAACACATACCTAAAAGAGAATGGATTTTATTTGGGTGAATGTATTTGCTAGTTTTAATCTATTACGTACCCCACAAAAGCCAATCCATTGCTGGTATACTGCATTTCTGGCAGCTTTAGCAAACTGGAACATGCATTATGTCTGCATTTTACTGTGGCCTTCTGGAAATGGTGTCTTACCGCATGGCAACGGCTCCAGTGGTAGAAACTGAATTCACCCCATCAGGTTGGTGGGAGTGATATTTTCAGGTAGGTCAGAACTTTGTTTCTGTATCATACATTTGGCTGGCTCTTACTGTCCCTCCTGTTGGGTCAACCCCATCAACAGATAAGTATTTTTGGCTTCTCCTTTATTAATAAAACATAGTTGATTTCCATTTCTAAATTGCTCTGGATTTCCTTAAACAAAGCAAGTAAAAAGACAAAGATTAATCACTCTTTCCAACCATATTAGTCAAAGAGAATAGTCAAAAAGAAATGACTGCAGTTAACTATGGAACTTAATGAGCCCCGGCATATTCTTTGCTTTATTTTTGAAAATTGCCTTGTTTTATGTACTTGCAAATTGAAACTACTTATCTGAAACCCATGAAGTTTCCCTCTATTTGAACCTGGTCTAACTTTGCATACAGGAAAGCAATATTCAAATAACCTTAAACAATTATTGGAGGGTCAGCCCTCTGGAAATCTAATCAACAGTGCAAAGTGAAATGGAAAGTTAGCAATTGCCTGCTGAAAGTTCATGATCACGCATGTTAGCTGAGTGAATTTGACAATATACTGCCTGAATTTCCTGAATAAATGCCAATTTTCCACTTGTGTGACAATCAAGTCATGGAAAAAAGGGAAGTTGATAAGTAAACAAATAACATTTCTTAGATATATATAAATAAAATAAATATAAAAATATACACGTAAATACATGTATATCCATTATGTGACATAAATAAAATACATAAATATATATGTAAATGTATACATATCCATTATATGTAGAGGGTGTCGAGAATGTGTGTAGAGAGTGTGTAGAGAATGCTGTAGCTACGTGTTTGGAATTGGGGAACAGAAATTTAATATAGCAGAAGTGGAGACATGGTCCTTGTTCTCAAATATTTTATAACCTACTTGAGTCAGTTCCAAAGAAAAGTATTTAATTAACCCAGCAGAAAATAAAAACATGGAAGTTGAACAAGCACACAATTATTTTTACTGGCTTATAAAACATACCCCCAGATCTTCTCATTCTTATCCATGCGAGAGTGATGGTGCCTCTAATGTTAGCTGTCGAACAAAAGCACGGAGTGCAGTGATTTCAGACCCCAGGTCTGTGGCTCACATTGCATTATGTGAACTGAAGTTTCACCGTAATAACAGACTAGGCTTATTGTGATGAGCCAACAGCTACATGGATGAAGGAGTCTGGTGAAAGAGTCCCATATTTACACAAGTGGTTCTGCCTTATGATCTCATACTCAGTGTGGTTATGTTTTATTCATTTCAAATCAAGGGATATCTGTCCTGTTGTAAAGAAACCAGACCACTAAAGGAGAAAAGTCTTCTGATTCATTTGGATAAAATGCACATTTAAGTTTATGAAACAGTGTATAACCAATATGAAGAGTACAACCCACTTCAGTTACATGAGCCTTAGATACTGACAGCATTCTGAATATTTATTTCTATGGGCAAGAGAGTTTCAATATTTAAACATTGTTATAGGTACTCACAACAGCAGCATAACTTTCTACTCTAATTCATTATTTAATGTTGAAAAGCAAACTTGTTTATTGTAACCTAAAGAAGTGTTACAGATTTATTTCATAATGGGAGATTTTCAAAGTCTTGCAATGATGACATTGATAAAGTGCCACTACTCTGCTATAACCTTTGTATATTATTTAAGTGTAACAAATACTTCATTCATTGCTTGCCCTACACTTTGCATTTGGTGACATTCTTGCTGCAGTGTTAATATCAGGTTTATTAAGCTGGACCTCATGGTCCATTACCCTTTCTTTAAATCTGACCCCATGAAGTTTAGGGGTCTTGAGCACAGTGTGAAAAAGCAAAGGGTTTCACTCTCACCCAAGAAGCTCATTAGGACTTTATAGAAACACGATAAATACTCACATAGTACTAACATTTGCACTGAGGGATGCTCACCAGACACAGTGTCAGGAGGTGTCCATTGTTCCCTTTTTCTAGGCCTGCACACTGATTTAGCCCCCTAACTACACAGAGCGCTCATTGGCAGTCCTGCATTTTTTCCCTTGCAGGAAAGATTCATTTACTGGTATCCTAGCTTTGTGGAATTGCTTCTACATCTCTGTTTTGGTCCATTTCTTAATGCTTCCACTTGAATTTTGGATTGCATATTTGAAATCGACTCCATGAATAGAGTTCATGAAAGAATTCCAATGCCAACTGCTGACAGCAATATCTGGACTAGAGGCCTTTATTCTCCCATAAACTATGTTGTAATTTATTGATCCCATTTGCTTTATTAAACTCAGTTTATAATGCAGGTAAATATCGTTAGATTGGATTAGGGGAAACCTGCCCCTGACAAAGCTACTTTAGTTTTAATTTTAAAATGTGGTGTGCATTAACTCTCTGATATATCTTCCAGTACTTCAAAATTTTATAACAAATATTCATATCATTACCTTGACCAAGCAAAATTTGATTATATCATATTTTACACCCAACTACCATTAAAAGCAGGTTTAGCTTTCAAAGTAAATTTCAGTGTAAAAGTGTCATGAAGTACTTTCTTCCATGGTTGTGCAGGAAGCATGAAATGGGATTTCCATCCAGAAGTAGAAGCAGCTTGTTACTGTGAAGTCATGTTTTCTAGGGATGGTTTTTATGAGGCATAGTTGGAGACCCAAGCTCTACTATTCAAATTAATCAGGTTTTCCTGGGCAGAATGCTCTTGGAATTCCCTACAAAGACTCTTTTCCTCCCTCTACCACCACTCTGAACATTACTCAATGAAAACACTGGATTATACAAAACAAAAGGGTTTTCTGCTTATGTCAATCAAGCTTTGATGGTTTTGTTTTTGTTTCTAAAACACTAAAATGAAGGAACAATTTTGTTTTACAAAGTCTGGATTAATCACCTCACCTCTGCATAACTTTCAAGTAAATTTCACTGGAGGCTTGGGAAAAATATTGGCAACTCAACAATTTACAATTCAAGACCATGTGATAAGATAAATGCGAGCCAAAATAATCATCTTATTTTGCCAACCAGCTGCTCTTTAAAGAGAAAAGTGCCTTAAAATATGGGGTATGCTTTGTTTTGGTGTATGCCAAGAACTTTTCCTTTACTTTGTGTTAGGAACTCTGTTGTTTATATTATGGATTGTTACTTATATTATGAATACAAAAATGAGCAAGACAACTCTAGGAGTCAACAGTCTTGGGGGACAGACCAAACTAACCATCATGCAATATAGCCACATGAACTGATAATGGAAGTTGGGCTGGAATGTAGAAGGGGTCAGAAAAAGAAAGAGAATTTCCCTAGGGAGTTAGTGGGGAAAGGCATTCTAAGCAGCTTGCATAGCACGGACAAAGACACACAGGTATGACACGTCCTGTGTATTTAGGGAGTACCTTGTACTGTAAGACCTAAAGCAAAAAGTCAGGAGTTGGGGAAATGCTGAAAAATGTGCTTGGAAAAGTAATATGGGGCCAGAGTATGAAGAGCACTGGATCCCATGTTAAGAAGAAATTTGATAGTTTTCTTGAGAGCATTGAAGGATTTTAAGGATCCATTGAAAGAAATAAAAACAACTAATATGATCAGATCAATGCTTTAGAAAGATAACTGATAGCAAAGTGGAGGATAATTGAAAATATGGAGAACAATCAAGAGGCTATTGCAATAATCCATGTAGGAAGTCTACAAGGGCCTAAATTGGGCAGTGGAAAAGGATCAGAAATCATCTATTTAAGAGACATTTGTGAAGTAGAATAAATGTAACTTGATCAGCTGTATATTGAGGTGGGCAGTGAAAAAGTTAAGAAAGTAGAGATAAGGCTGAAGTCTGCAGGCTGGGTGATAGAGTAAATAGCAATACCTAGAAGCAGGATTTATGCGGAATATAATGACTTTGGTTTTGGACAAGCTGAATTTGAGACGCCTGTAAACATCTAGGTGGAGAAGGACCGTAGGCTACTGGAAATATGAATCTCAAACACAGGAGAAGTGTCAGGTTTGGAGATAGAGTATTGGACTTTTCTTCATAGAGGGAAAGTAGAAGCCATCGGAGTAGATAAAATCATTCAAGGAGAAAGGTGTGGGAGGTGCGGAAAGATTTTATGTTGTATTTAATCTCCAAATGATTGGCAATAGCTTCCTCATGTGCTGTGTTGACAAATAATTTAAGATTACCTCTAAGCATGGTGGGAAAAAGTGCCACAAATAAGTAGTATCAACCATTGGCTCCAAAAAGGGAAGTTTTAACACTCATGTCAGCTGTTAGACATCCCCAGTATAGAGAAGGAAGAGACTCAAGAACAAACTCATTGCAAACAGGCTGAGCCCACCTGTAACTATGCCTAGGAGTCACCTCCAGAGAACCTCTTTTGTTGCTTGAATGTGGACTTTCTCTTTCTAAGCCTAACTCTACAAATAAATCTATCACCCTCCCCAGATGTGGGACAGGACCCCCCAGATGAATGTGCCTTCCTGGCAATGTGGGACATGGATTCTGGGAATGAGCCTGACCCTGGCATCAAGGGACAAAGAATGCCTTTTTGACCCAAAGGGGGAAAAGAAAGGCAACAAAATAAGGTGTTAGTGGCTAAGAGAATTCAAATAAAGTCAAGAGGTTGTCCTGGAGCTTACTCCTATGCAAGCTTCATCTAGATATGCCAAATGACCACAATATGATAGGCCCAAGTCAATAGTCCTGAAAAACTTAAAGAATACCCAGACCCCTATCTGAGACTCTATAAAAGTTTCACTCATGAAGTTTTTTCTTCAGAAATATAAATCCTCCAGAGAACTCCTATGCCAGCTAAGTCGACAAACTTAGAGGCAATGGCCTCTTCACAAACATCAACCAGATATGTCCCCTTTTTCTCATAAAGTCAACACCTGTTTTCAACATGAACAGGTTAGAGCGGTCACTGCCTAGACATCCCTGAAGATTGAGAAGGTGATTAAACTAGGGGAATGGGTAGCAACAGACAAGATGGAATTTAACTAAAAATTATGAATACTGAATCTTTACATAATTTTCTTTTTCTTAGTTCCTAGGGTATTAGAATAGCTAGGAGGAAAGAATTGAAGTGGTGGAACTCTAACCCATAGCATCCGTGCCAGTTTGAATGTATTATGTGCCCCCAAACGCCATTATCTTTGATGTAATCTTGTGTGGGAAGACCTATCAGTGTTAATTAGATAGTAATTCTTTGCGTGTTTCCATGGAGATGCACCCCACCCAACTGTGGGTGATGACTCTGGATAATTTCCACGGAGGTGTTGGCCTGCCCACTCAGGGTGGGTCTGAATTGAATTACTGGAGCACTATATAAGATCAGACAGAAGGAGCAAGCTGCTACAGCCAAGAGGGACACTTTGAAGAAAGCACAGGAGCTGCAGATGAGAGACAGTTGAAGACAGCCACTGAAAACAGACTCTTGCTCTGGAGAAGCTAAGGGAGGACAAACGCCCCAAGAGCAACTGAGAGTGACATTTTGAAGAGGAGCTGCAAGCTAGAGAGGAACATCCTGGGAGAAAGCCATTTTGAAACCAGAACTTGGAGCAGACCCAGCCACGTGCCTTCCCACTAACAGAGGTTTTCCGGACATCATTGGCCATCCTCCAGTGAAAGTACCCGATTGCTGATGTGTTACCCTGGATGCTTCAGACTGTAACTTTGTAACCAAATAAACCCCCTCTTCTAAAAGCCAATCCATCTCTGGTGTTTTGCATTCCAGCATAATCCATCTCTGGTGTTTTGCATTCTGGGAGCATTAGCAAATTAGAACAGCATCCTTTGAAATTTGTTCTATAACTATTTGCTAAATGGTAATTTGAAAGCTGTCACCTTTTTTTATACATATGTTATACTTCAAAATAAGGAAATAACTGAAACTATGGTATTGTAACTTGTAACTTTGGAAATTTCCTATATACCTACTTGTTAAATCATACTTTGAAAGATATTATCTTTTTGTATATATGTTACATTTCACAATTTGGAAATAATGGAAACCATGGAACTGTAACCCATGATATTCTTTAAAATTTGTTCTCTAACTACTACTTATTAAATTGCAGTTGGAAAGTTATTACTTCTATGTATATACGTTATATTGTACAACAAAAAGATTAAAAAAAAAAAAGAACAAACTACTTAAGGAATGATACTGCAAAAGAGACTAAGGAGAGCAGTCAGAGTTAGGAGGAAAATGAGCCAGTATATAGTACTGTAGGACCTTGTTCAGTGTCTGGGATACCATATTCAATAAACATTTGATGGAAGGCATGAGATTATAAAGTCTTGTTGACAACTATGCTGCAAACTCAAGCAATATAAAGTCAATGGCATGATTCATAACAACCACAACAAAATCCCGAAGTACTTTAGACTGAAGAAATTAATGCTTTTCATAAGAGCATGCCATTTTCCCACCTTTCAAATAAGTATGAAAAATTTTTCTAGTCTATGAATATGACTTTGGGATAATACTACAGGAAAACACACAAAAATAACAGGATAAAAGTTTGTGTGATTTGATGTAGAAAATTAAATTGAGAAATTAAGAGGAGAAAATAACAGTTAAAGAAAATAATGGAAATGAAGGAAAGGCACTATTTGGGAGACAGCCAGAGAAAAGTAAGCATAATATTCCCTTTTACACTCCAAAATGGAAATTCTTTTAAGGTTGGAAAGAAAGATGTTCCATCTACCACACTAATGTAGAGAATACTTCCAGCTTGCAGTGGGCAGGTAAACACCACTGTCCTGCTTTTGTATTTGAAGAGACTTCTTTGCCCATAAAATTGGAATCTAAAAGTAATTAACAATTCATTCATTCAATATTTTTTCCAAGTATCAAATCTGTGCATGCCACTGGTCAACCTGTTATGGGTGTGTGGCAGGATAAAGGACAGGATGGGGAGGAAGTGGGAACAAATGGGATGTAGTGGCTATCCATTAAGAATGACCATTTGGGGTTGTAGTATGTCTGTTGGATGGTCATAGGGTATGGGGAGCAAGTGGTAAGGCAAAAATACCAATAACTAAAATATTCAGCAATTATGATAAATATGGTGAGATAAAAGAGTCCAAAGCAGGAGGAGGTCACATTTGTTTTTAGGGAAGAGGGAAGAGGATCAGAAAAACCCCTTTAGTGAAGGTAGGATTTGCACTGAGCCTTAAAGGAAGGACACAATTTCAGTTGGTTGGCAGTATGAAGTAAGATAATGCAGTTAACTCAAGCAAGGGTGGAGGAAAGAAAGGTCCAGCAAGTTTTAGGGACAGGGAATGAACTGATGAGCCACAGAGCATATCTGGGGACTCCTGAGCTTCTGACCCTGTTTTTTACCACCCCATCTCACTTGACTCACCCCTCTGCATCCTTTTCTGCTTTTCAGGCATAGGCCTCTAGGGATTCTGCTGAAGGAGAAAGAAGCACCCAGATGCCCCTATATCTGCTTTGTAATATGCTGTGATGATGCCAGCGCAAGGTTTTGCAAGTCAGCTTCTTCCTCCAGCTGTTGGAAGAAAGAATCTGCTGATGCAAACTGTAAAGCCTCAGAGGACCTAAAACAAAAGAACCGTTAAAAATGGGAAGGAATTAGTTATCTTACACATGCCATGAGGAGGTGCTGGAGGAGGGACTCCAATCTTTCTGAATTTGTGGTAACTTCAAGGATTGGAAAATACAATTTTGTTTTCTCCCATCCTTGGAAAATTCCTTTTAAGAGATGGTTACCAAGAATACTATATACCTAAAGCTCAAGACTGCCCTTTAGGACAATTAAAATGATGCACTAAGGAAAACAACACAGACAAATTGACTGTCCTTTGACAATAGACCAGTGATTTACCATCTGTTGGGGTGTGAGAAGAGAATATCAGAACTTTTATTTAAATTTATTTTGATCATACTTTAAAGTTTTTAGTATTTATTTACTTTATATTATACATAAAATATTGTTTTAGTAAATAAGCATGCATGGGAGGAATGTACCGATGTTTTAAATAAGCATGCATGTCAAAAATGTTTTAGAAACCACTGTAATAGATGACCAGAAAGTAAAATATTCAATGAAAGAGGCACTGAAGAAATGAGTAAAAGTTGCGAAGCACTAAGACTCCATTCACATTTGTTAGAAATGCATCCAATGGTTACTTTTTGCAAAATTGTTTTTCCCTCCTTTTTAGAGTATTTGAATGAAATCTGACTGCACTGAGGAAACTGATGCAGGCAGGAGGGCCACCACCAATTGTAAATTACATTATTAACTTCAGAGTCAAAAACCTTTATAGGACAAAATTTAACGATGTTATTTTAAACCAAATTAGTTAATTTTTAATTCTAAGAGATCTCATTCTTAGCAGTAAAGGAAGACTAATAAAGGAATGATTGGGGTTTGTGGGATAGGAGTTCCTGATACATACTCTAAACACATTCCGTTTTGTGAATTACAATTTTTTAGTATGTTTTATTACCTTTCTGAATTTGATTTATCGCAAGTTTACATTAGCATACAACTATATATCCCACTTCCCTATTTCCCTTTCCAAGCCTGTCTTCATCAGGCAAAAACTAGGGAAATGGTAGCTGTGGCTGCTTTCATCCAATACCTTTTGTAGGGTCTGTCCAGCTACAATGGCACCTTTTCTTCTCTCTCCCTCCCCCTGAAGCTGAGTGTCTGGCAACTATTTTGAGAAATATGACTCTACCCTTCAAGAAAGCTCTGTCTCTTTGTGGTGCTGAACTCACCTCAATATGGTAGGAACCTGCATCCCAGCATGGAGATTAGGGAGCAGAGAAAACTGGAAGGAAAAGAGAAAAAAGAATGAAACAAGACAGAGGAGAGCTGCAAGACAAGATTACGGATTTGCTAGAGATTTCCATTTTCAGTTCCCATTTGTTTCTCCTTTCCTTGAATTCTTAGCTATTATGAAGTTTTTATAATGAATTACTCCTTTATTTTTGCTTTTCAAAGCTAGCTTCAATTAGTTTTAGCTACGAGCAACCAGCTTTCTAATGAGGAGACCACTTATATCTGGGGCTTCACAAAATCAGAGTGTAGAGCATTATACCAGCAGATGAAAGGCTGTTCACTTTTCTAACAGTAGGTATCCTGAAAAATCCAGGCACAACCTCTGTTGTGCTTAACTCAGCAATCAGTTTCCCCCTTCACATATCCATACTCAGTGTGCTTGACTAAACAACAGTTGCTAAAGGGGCCAAAGTCACTGGCTTTATTCTAATGACAGTTACCTTTTCAATATGTTTTATGGCCAGAAAGTTATTCAAAGCTATTAGTCAATCCTATTACTTTAAAAATTTGTCTATGGTTCTGTTTTTCTGATGAAACCATGGTCTTCTGGGAGTTTCTGTCTGCAGAAGCAGAGGGATAGAGATTTGATGGAGGCCAAACTTGAAGATCTTAAGGAATTTCTTCTCTTAAGGGTCTAAAAAGGGATGATGGGAGACCTCCTCTGAGGAGTGATAAATTCTTTATGGGCAACTGGGAGCTCAGCTTTGGCATTATTTGGATAAATGTAAAGGTAATTTGTAGTCCAGAATGGTGAAGTCTGAACACACCAGTTACACTTTTGCAAATAAGAGAGATTCTGCTTAACTCATCGGCAGACAGCTGCTCACATAATTAGATTTGAAGGAGACTGCAAGGTTTCCCTCTCCAAAAAATAATTCCCTCACAGAATATATCACCCACTTCTACAGGAAATTTCAACCCTCTTCGGTCAGACAACTAAGGGGGAGCTGGAAATTATCCTCAGAAGGTTAAACTGCAAATGTTATCTAGGAGCAAAGGAGAATCTTGGGAGTTCTATTGATTTCCTTGTTGTGCATTGACAAGTACTGGTTTACAAGACAAAAAACTGTTGCCTAGGAAACCAGAGAAGAGAAGAGCTGGGGGTGAGAAGATTAGGGTGGATGGTGGATATGGGCAGAGCATGTTATTAAATAACTTGGGTTAGATATGGATTCCCAGGGCTGAGCATGGAGGGGGGCACAAACAGAGCTCACACAATAACTCTGTCGCAGTTGGGAAGCTAGAGAGACAGGAAAAGAGACCAAGGGTGATATAAAGAAATGTCCCAGGTGATGCTACAAAAGCAGAATGTCTCAGTGACATCAAAGGTTTACCTTGGCTGTCTTGTTGATTTGTAGTAATACAAATTCTCTTGCATTTTTCAAATAGCCACTATATTTTACTGTGAGACTAGAAGGATCAGGCAACCTTTTGTGGTGGCTCAGGGCTTGGGCCCCATCCTAAATGGGAATGAATCCCAAGTGCGTAATAGCCCACTTGACCAGGACAAAGGTCAAGAAAGAAAACAACCTCCCTGGAAGGAAAAGAATTATGGATGTAAAGGGATGGGAGTGGGATGGCACTAATTGTATCTTAGTCTTAAACCTTAATCTTAGTAAAACATCAGTCTTAGGACCTTTTATTGATAATACTAGAGGCCTGATGTCCTCATTCTATATGGATCATCTCTGCTCTAAACTCATATTCATATTGCCCCTTGCCCCTTGCACTCCTGCCCCTCCAGACCAGCTGCCACTGGAGACTCTCTCCAAGTCCTAATAAATCTACGTCTGCTTCTGAGCCTGGTGTGTTTTTATGTCTTGCAGCGGCACCAACCTGTGCTTTGCACAAACTCGGTTTGGACCTTAACACCTTTGTTCTTAAGCACCACCACCCCCAATATTATATTTCCTCTACCTAAAGATGGATTCATAGTGGCTATATATATACATCACCTCAGCAGAACTGGATGGGAACAAATTTACACCCACATTAATACACTGATGTCCAGAAGCTAACCCTGACAACAGTGAAACCGGCATGTCTCTGGTCTAGGGTTGTCAGATAAAATACAGGAAGCACAGTTAAATTTGAATTTGAAATTCAAATTTAACTAGGCATGTTGTATTTTATTTGCTAAACCTGGCAATCCTACTTTGAAATCAATGGGGAGAATCTTTTCTCTTAGTGGAACATATCTTATTTATATGGAAAGCAACTAAAACTGGTAACTTGAGTCTCACTTGAATGCAAGAAACATTTACTGGGCACCTTCTTTTTGCAAAATATTGTGCTAGGCTGTGGGGAAAGCAAAGATGGTTAAAATATAGTCACTGTTTCTCATGGTGTTCATACACAAGTGGGAAAGGCATTTGTGTAAAGAACTATCAGTAACACAAGGCAGAAGGAAATAAGCCAAATAGATCAAGTGCATTAAGACCAAAAGGAAGGAGTGATTAAGTTCAACGGAAAGAGTCTGGGTAGGTTTTTTGAAGATAACGTAGGATCTCTGTCAAGGGAAAGGAGTGAAAGGGCATCCCTGGCTCAGGGGACAGCAAATATGAGTAAAAGTTTGGAGGAGTCAACACTTATGGTCCATGTCTGGAAAGTAATGAGTAGACTAGAGTCTGGAGGAGAGAATGTGCACAATGATGAGGTAAAGATGCTGCTGAAAAAAGGGGGTGAGCTGCATGCAGAAAGACTTGAATGTCATGCTAAAAGTTAAGACTTTATTTTATGAATAAATGTAGGGAGGGTTCGAAAGCTCCTAAAATATCCTAAGCTAGGAAGAGCATATCCATTCTGTGTTTTAGGGTGACAACTACATAGCAATGCAATGATGGACTGGTGACCCAGGAGTCCAGAGGCAGGGAATTAGCTTAGCAGGATGATTGCAGTTATTGCCAAATGAGGAATTACGCCCATAATTTTAATAAAAACTAATTACTCTCTCTTTAAGGTGCTGGAAAACATACTCTCTGGTTCTGAAGTGGAGCAAGAGCCCCTTCAATGCCCCTTCTGTGGTTGATCCCAGCCCGGAGGTCACACTGGCCCAGACCTGCATTTTTCTCCCTGCAGCTGGCAGCCTCTGTGCATTGCAGGCTGCAACACTCCCCTTCATACCTAAGAGGTGCACAGGGAACTTCTTGAGATACCAAATATCCCTGGACCCCTACGGATTGAGACCCTGAATTTACACACTCTGTTTGCAAAGTGGTGGGAAGTGTGAGTACCAGTGATTGTGATGGTTATGGAGATTGGAGGAGGCATGAATAAATTATTTTCCGAGATTTTCTTCTCTCTGTAGATTTACAATAACAAGTTCTTTCTGGAAAGGACAATTTTATTGTTCTTAAATAGTGTAACTTCAGATAACAGTAATGTTTCATTTAAACTCATATTTATTTTTAAGATACAAAGAGAAAGAAAAAAATCAATAGCTGTAATTATAACTGAACTCATTAACCATTATTAAACACTTAATATTCACTGTATTAAGTACTTTATGTTTATCTCCTTTAATTTTCCCACTCACTCTATGAAAGGATCAGAGATATCATGAAGAAGCAATTCATAGAACAATGAAAGAATCATAAATGTAATTAAACATTATAAAAGACATGTCAAAGAAAATGCAAATTATTTTTTAAAGATGCCATTTTCACTTATTAATTTGGTACAGATTAAGAAGAGATAACAACAAGTATTGGTTTTGGTACAGTCTCATATGCTGCTGATAGGGGTGAAAACTGGTAAGACTTTCCTGGAAAGCAGTTTGTCAATAAGTGAAATGTTAATGACCCATGATCTAGAAATTATATGCTTGGGAATTTGTTCCAGAGAAATAATTACAAATATATGCATATTTTGTATAAGGATGTCTGCTACAAAACCATTACTGGGAATGAAAAAGACCTGATTGTTCAACAGTAGATTTTTGAAATTTTATTTAAAAAATTTTTTAAATTGTTACATAAGAATATTTGATTAGGATGATGGAAGATGACTTTTTTGGTTGATTCTTCAAATTTCCTTGGAAAATGGTATTAAAGCATTTTTAAAATGCTCTTCATGTAACTAAGACATTACAGATTATAATATAAACAATATTTTAAAGATTATTATCTAAGTTTCCTTATTTTTCTTTATACTATACCATCCTATACTATAGTTAGACAGTGAAAGAATAATTATGGCTTAAAAGTTGAGTAATTTTTTTGTCTCTTCAATCAGCAATTAATATTCTTCAAAACATTAATTAAATAATTATCATATAATAATCCCTGTGATTGTAGCAACGTAATTCAGTCCATCAGACAAGCTTTATCATATTATTAATGAATTTTTCTCATTAACTCTTTTTTTCCATAACCTTGATTTAGGCTATAGTTAGCCTTTTTTTTTTTTAATTTCCTTTAAAATTTGTTTTATTTTTGAGTGAGAAAAGAGATTTGAGCCCCTAGCCAATCCACCACTCTTTTTCCCATGTTTAAATGAAATACAAATATCTATACATATATCTTGAGCACTTTTGCTGCTTTTATTTACTCCTGTTAATTCTTTAGATTCTATTTCTCCCTCAACACAATTTGGTTTCATTTTGTCTTTTTTAGTCTACTGGACCCCTGTCTAAATTTTTCTAGCTACCTGACAATCAAAAGAACTCCTGGTTTCTATAAGGATTAAGTCAGGAAGCAGTTTTTAACTACAACAAATTGAAACGTTTGCACAAGGAAGTGTTGCTTTTATAAGTGATGGGAAACTTCAAATTTGATTACAAGCAACCTTTGGCTTCCTATCTGTTCAACAATAGGCCATGCTGTTAAGGGCAATTTCCATGCACAGCATGTGGGTCCTATTTTTTCATCCTTAGACATGGTTGTTTACTGTTCAGAACTGTTTATGCATTTTAATCAGGCTTTTTCAGTCTCCCTTAATAAATCACTACAAAGCAAATGTACCAAAACAAGAACCATTATGCAGTTTTGGTTGCCCTTACACATTATTTGCTGTCCTGGGGTTTCACTCAATACCCAAATTTAAAAAATAATGACAACAAGAACAAAATCCATAGCCAAGAGTATTTTATCTAGAACTGCAACATTTCTGGCTAAATACCCTCTTTGAGCTCCATTCTTTAACACTAGGAGCCTGACTTTAAAATTCAGTTCAAGCAAGAATGACTTAACAATTGGAACCTGCCGTCAGTCCTTGGGACTGAAAGTCTTTTTGATGGGCTGAAGCTGACAGCCTAGTTCCTGCTTGGCAAGCAGTCACATGAAATGAGGCTGTATTAGTATAGATAATGTTTAGACAGTCAGGTATCTTGCTGTCTGAAAATAGTATTACTGGTTTAAGCTATGGGAGGCAGAAAAAAAAGGCGTTTTCAGGCATTTATGCCTGAGTGAGAAAGGACAATTGCTTGTTAGTATTATCTGGCAAGCAGGCAAAAGAAACTGTTTGATTTATCTCTCCTCCCTCATTAAAGCTAAACGTCCATTTCATTTTAAATGAACTTTAAAAAAGTGCATTTTTTCCTCCAAGAACTTTTTTGTTGTTGAATTAAATGGATTTTCCTAATGTGGGTTTCTGGCATTAAAGATAGATCATTATTAAGCTATGATATTTTTAAGTCTGAGCCCATGGTTAAGAATGCACAGAAAGATAAAGAAGGTTAGGGGCATTGTACAATGTAGATTTGCATTTTAAAACATGACTTGGTACTTAGAATTTAGATCCAATAATCAAACTGACATAAGAGTTACTGGAAATGAATAGCATAAATATGTATCACATAGGAGGTTCAGGGGACAGTTTAACAAGTATAGGAATAATAGGAAAATATTTTAAATGAATAGATGTTCCCCAAAACAAAGCTACAGATGTTCCCCCAAACAAAGCAATTACTCAGAAATGTCCATGCTAAACAGTTTGCAAAACGTCTTGTATTACCCTTTGACTTCACTCTGCAAAGTCCTCCGGAGTCACATGGAAATCGGCATAGGCAGGTGCTACGCACAATTCCTCACAAACCTAGCCAGCCAAAGTGCTGTTTTGGACGTGGCCTGGAGAAAAATATTTCATGAGTAAGAAATCACATTGTCCTGTGTTTCATTAAGACATAGATATAAGTGTTTGAGAACGTTTCTGAAAGTATTCTTCATGAAAGCAACAGGCACACTTTTGGAGGTGTTCTGATTTTAATTCCCATACATCCAATGGCGTAGTCCAAAAACATTCCATCCAAAAAATATGAGCTTGGCATTCATTTTACACATTTTCTAAACTTCATCCTTCACCTATTTCTTTTTTGCCCACAAACGTTTAGTCTTTTTTTTTTTAAGTCATATTTCCCCCTAGCCAGCTTCTCAAATTCTGATGCCTTTCTGCATGATGTCTCCCACATTACTAGCTGCAAAAGGGGTAAACTGGAAAATGCAGTCTTTGCACAACTAATTAATTGATTCTTTCAGTAAATTCACTATACCTATTTTTTTTTGCAGATTTGATTGTGATATATTCACATAACATATGCAATCAATGCCTCCCAGTATCATCACTTGTTTGTGCAATCATCACACTTGATTTTAGACCATTTCATTGCTCCAAAGAGAAAAACCCAGAACACCCCATATCCCTTATCCCCACTATTATTAACCCCAAGTATCGGTGTAGTACACCTGTTACTGTTGATGAAAGAATATTAAGGTATTATTGTTAACTATAGTCCATAGCTTGCAAAAGGTAATTTTTCCCCTTATACCAGGCTGTTAGTAACTCTTTGTACAAGTGTTGTATCTCTGCAGTAGTAGTTCATGCAAGAACTTAGTTATATTTGTAGTGTTAATCGGTGACATACATGACTTTAAACAACCGTCTTCAACCAAATTCAGCTACAATATGGTCCTATTACTTATAATCCCTATAACAAGCTACCATCACCTCTATCCATTACCAAACATTTAAGTTCAACCTCATTAACAATTCTGTACATATTAGGTAACCACTCGTCCTTCTCTACCTTCTGTGTTTCTCTAGAGACCCTATTTTCTGTTTTAAGACTCTGAGTTTACATACTCTAGTTAGTTCATATTAGTGAAATCATACAATATCTGTTCTTTTGTGTCTTGACTTATTTCACTCAGCATTATGTCCTCAAGTTTCATCCAGAACCACACCTATCTTTACTTTTTAGTTCATAATTCTTTGATGCACAGACTGCTTGTTACCATCTAATACTGATAATCTCCTTCCACTTTGGTAAATGAACACTAATTTTAGCTAGGCACATTTTGCACAGGCAAAAGACAACATTTCCCAGCCTTTCTTTTGGTTAGATGTGATGATGTACCTATCTTCTGGCTGATAAAATGTAAGCAGAATTATTGTATGGAACCTCCAAGAATTTTTAAAAGGAAGGAGGAGTGCCTTCCCTCTCACCCCCCTCCAAAGCTATAAATTCAGCTGTGAAATGTAGATGTGATGTTGGAGCTTTAACAGCCACTTTGGACCATGAAGATTAAGACACGTCCTAGAGATGGCAGAGCAATGAATTGGGAGGATCCTGAGTCTAATAACGTTATGAAGCTGTCACTCGAGTCCTAAGCTGCTATGTTAGATTCTCTGTTATACAGAACTGAAATAATCCTCACCCTGAACCAAGTATGGGGAAAAGTTAGGAAAAAGAACAGAGAGTTTTATATTATTAGCAGAAACTTACTAAACTTAAAAAAAAAAAAGTCACAAGAGAGAATTGAGTTTAGACCAGTTGGAATTGTTATATTCAGCAATATTTCCTTTTGGTTAATGTGTCTTTTGATACCTGTCTGTTTGAACATACAAAAAGGTTATGATTTGGGTAAATTCTCCCTATGGCTTATGGTAAATCATTGATTAACATAATCTATGGATTGTTGGCATAAGACTTGAAGTGAATGCTGCCAGACATTTGAGAAACATGACAGGGATTTAGATTTTTATCTGGTTGGTCAAACAAAGCATTTTTCTAAAGTTCTGTTTGCCTTAATGTTTTGGTTTCGAACTGCTCAAAACTAAGAACTAAAAAACTATTAAAAAATAATGTAATTATATTATCTTTATTACCAGCATTTATTGAACACTTATTACATGTAAGTACTTTGCTAATCACTTTGCCTATATTAATTTAATTTTCTCATCTCTGAGATAGAAATATCATTATTATCTTTGTTTTATCATTGAGGAGACCAAAACCCAGAGAATAAATCAGTGGCTTCAGGAAATAGAAAACAAATCAATCTAGACTAATCACAGCCAACTAAAAAAGGGGTGGAGGACAAAACATTAACTGAAAGTATCAGACTGCTGATGAGGTAGTGAATAATTAATAGGTAAAAATCCATAAGAAGATAGAAATACAGAGTTGGGTTTAGCATTTGTGGGTGATTGGAGGATGGGGGTATGTGCAGGAAGAGGAGTGTATTTGCCCTGTCGGAGCTTGAAAATTTGGAAAAGATAGCTGAGAAGTTAAGGAGTGCTTTTTACAAGCTCAGAGAGCTAGGGCAACAGGAGTCCAGGATCTGTCAATGGTAGCGGCCCTGGTAGACATCTTGGGGTGGGACCCTAAAGGGTTACACTTCAACAGTAAGGGTGAATTGTCAGTAATCCAATCCTCATATCTATGTTCCCTAAAAGATCAATTCTTGAAATTCAATAAAGCTGATTGGGATTGCTAGTATCCCCAGCTGTCTGGCAAAAGCAGAAAATCCTCTCTAGAGAAAGATAACATTATCCTAGGTTTCAAGTCATTTCACAAACCAATGTTTATTATGATATATAGCACACAAGGATAATCAGACACATAAACAGATTAGTTAACATAAAGAGAATCAGTAAAAACAATGGACAATAAAAAAAATAGAACCCCAGGGATTGATTTTAAAACAATTTGCTTATTAAACTCAAGGAGATAAAACTGAAATTTTCAGTGGAGAGCCAGGTACTGACAAAAAATAACAGAGAAATTTTACCTCCCCCAATCCCCAACTCCCCCAATCCCATCAAACAGAAATCTAATAATTTTACAATAACAAAATTAAGAAACTAGGGGATGGAATTAACAACATAAACAGATGAAAACCATTATTCAACTGGAAGAGAGTTCAGAAGAAAACATGGAGAGAGAAAACAAAATGTGGGGGGTGGGGGGAATAAGGTAGAATAAAAAGGTCTAATTTGCATTTAGTTTGAGTACTAATAAGAGATAAGAGAGATAATAGGGCAGAAACAATATTTGAAGAGATAATGGCTGAACTTCCCCCCAATTGCTAAAAGACAGCAAATCACAGACTCAAAACTCTATGAATCAGACTCACAATAAATAAAATACTATCTTTACCTAGACACATCAGAGTAAAATTAAGGAAAACCAGTGAAAAAGAGGGGAAAAGTGAGGGGGGAAGAAAGAGATAACCATCAAAGAAATAAGAGATAGCCTGAGAGCTGATTTGTCAAAAGAAATTATGGAAACTAGTAGATAATAGAGTGAAATCTCTAATGTGCCAATCTAGAATTCTTTATCTACACAACCAAAATATCTTTCCAGGGTAAAAGTAAAATAAACAAAAATGAAGATAATAAATTACCAACAGATCCACAGTAAATGAAACCTGAAACATATTCTTCAGAAAGAAGGAAAATGATGCCAAATAGAAAGTAAGTGATTAAGTGGTTAAGGAAGGGAAGAAGAGTAACAGAAATGGTAGAATGTGGGTAGATATAAATAAATACTGACTTTATAAAACAATGATTGATCATGACTTATGTAGTTTAAAATACAGAGAGATTAAAATATTTGACAATAATAGCATACAAGTTGGGAGGAAAGTTGATGGTTTTAAAGTATTCCAAGGTCCTTTCACTGCCTAGAAAGAGGAAAAAAGCATTAATTAAGATCGATTTTCATAAGTCAAGTATGCATGTTGAAATCCCTGGGTCACCTCCAAAGAATAAAAGTGTATAACTAACTTCCAAGATAACAGAGAAAAATTACAGAACAATAAAAAGAATCAATCCAGAAGAAGTAACAAAAAGAGAAAATAGGAACATTAAACAAGTGGAACAAAAAACTGAGTAAAATGGTATATTTAAATTTAAATAAATCAACATTTACATTAAATATTAATGGATTAAATGCTCAAATTAAAAGATAAAGATTGCAAGGCTGGATTAAAATATCCAACCTTTTATCTTTATAAGAGACACATCTAAAACATGCATGCCTACTTGGAAAAACAAAGGTAAAATGATAGAAAATGTTTGATTCTGTAGGAATATATAATAATTACAAAAGTATGAATTTAATAATGTGATTTGAAAATATGCAAAGAAAAAAATGACAGAACTACAAGGTAAAACGAGACAAATCCACAATCATTCCGAGTAACTGTTCTAACAAGCAAACCAAACCAAACAAAAACAAAATAAGGATATAGAAGATTTGAAGAACACAATGATCTAGACATAATGGATCTAGATGTAATGCTATACCTAACAACTGTAGATTACACATAACTTTCAATCATGTATAGAGTTTTTTTATTTTGAAATAAATTCAAAGTTATAGGAACAGTTGCAAAAACAATACTAACCCCATACACAGAATTCCATCATATGCTGACCCCCCTCCCCCAATAGCCCAATCCACCAACTTCAACATGCTGTCACATCGCTATTTCTTTCCCTCCCTCCATTCCTCCCTCCCTATCTATCATCCATCATCTATTGCTCTGTCTTCTGAACATATGAGAGCTAGCTGCACACATCCTTGAACATACACTATAATTCACGTATACACTTCCCATGAACAAGAACATTCTTTTATGCAATCCCATTAAGCACAGCTAAGAAGTACAAGAGATTCAACAATGATACAAAGCTTACATTCTATATTTCCTTTTCCTTATGTCTCAACTGTGTCCCTTTGAGCCTCCTGCCCCCCATCCTCCAATCCCATTCAAGTTCATCCTTGGCATTCAATTGTCATCTATTTAGACTGTCTTTTTTTTTTTTTTCAGCTGTGGAAACACATATACAGCCTAAATCTTCCCATTCCACCCCCTTCCTAGCCTTCCATTAGTGGGATTAATCACATTTAGAATGTTGTAATGCTCTTTCCCATCATCCATTACTAGAAATTTTCCTTCACCTCAAACAGCAACCCTACACTCATTTCTTAACTTCCCATTGCCCCTTCCCCCATTTCTCTACTTTCCCCCATGGGCTCTACTTTCCAACTCTATGGTTATATTCTCTGGTAATTTCTTTGTGTTTACTGTGGGGCTTAAAATTAACCTCTTAAATCCATAACAATCTTGTTTTTCTTTGACACCACCTTCACTTCAATAGGACACATAAACTATGTTCCTATATTCCTCCATTCCCCCACCTTTATATAGTTGTCTAAAATTACATATTTTACATTGAGTTCAAAACCACTGGTTTGTCATTAGAGTTTGTATATTTTATGTCATGTAGGAAGTAAATAGTGGAGTTACAGTTCAAAAATTATTGACTACTATTTGTATTCCATTGTGGTTGGAGAATGTGCTTTGAGTATATTCAATTTTTTTTTTTTTAATTTCTTGAGGCTTATTTTATGTCCCAGCTTATGGTCCCTTCTGGAGAAAGATCTGTGATCACTAGAGAAAAATGAGTGTCCTGGTGATTTGGGATGTAAGGTACTATATATGTCTGTTAAAATTCTCTACATCTCTTTCTCCTTTCTTTGTTTCTCTGACGGTAGGGCTCCCTTTAGAATCTAAAGTAGGGCAGGTCTTTTATTGGCAAACTCTCTCAGCATTTGTTTGTCTGTGAAAAATTTAAGCTCTCCCTCAAATTTGAAGGAGAGTTTTGCTGGATAAAGTATTCTTGGTTGGAAATTTTTCTCTCTCAGAATTTTAAATATGTCATGCCACTGCCTTCTCGCCTCCATGGTGGCCACTGAGTAACCACAACTTACTCTTATGTTGTTTCCTTTGTATGTGGTGAATTGCTTTTCTCTTGCTGCTTTCAGAACTTGCTCCTTCTCTTCAGTATTTGACAGTCTGATCAGAATATGTCTCGGAGTGGGTTTATTTGGATTTATTCTATTTTGAGTTCTCTGGGCATTTATGCTTTGGGTATTTATATTGTGTAGAAGGTTGGGGAAGTTTTCCCCAACAATTTCTTTGAGTACTCTTTCTAGACCTTTACCCTTCTCTTCCCCTTCTGGGACACCAATGAGTCTTAAGTTTGGATGTTTTATTTTATCTATCATATCCCTGAGATCCATTTCAATTTTTTCAATTTTTTTCTCCATTCTTTCTTTTGTTCTTTCATTTTCTGTTCTGTGGACTTCTAGGACACTGAGACATTGTTCAGCATCCTCTAGTCTGTATCGTGAACATCCAGAGTCTTTTTAATTTGGCCAACAGTTTCTTTTATTTCCATAAGATCTTCTATTTTTTTATTTACTCTTGCAATGTCTTCTTTATGCTCTTCTAGGGTCTTCTTTATGTTGCTTATATCCTGGGCCATGGTCTTCTTGACGTCCTTTAAATCCTTTGCCATGTTTTCGTTCCTCGATTGTAGTTCTTTGATTAATTGTGCCAGGTACTGTGTCTCTTCTGATATCTTGATTTGTGTGTTTGGAGTTAGATTCTCCATATCGTCTGGTTTTATCATATGCATTAAGATTTTCTGTTGTTTTTGGCCTCTTGGCATTTGTTTTGCTTGATAGGGTTCTTTCAAGTTGTAAAAAAAAGATACCAATCTAATTTTTCAGAAACACAGTTTGGTGGCGTACACTTTCTCTAACTAACCAGCAGATGGCATCTGTGAGTCACTTATACCCCTCAAGTCAGTTCTCCACCTTGTCCCTGTGGTGTGTGGGGAAATGATTCTTGTGGGGTTCAGTTGGAGAACTTAGTTTGGGTGTGTTGCTGGAGCTGTCCCCCTGAATGTGGGGCGTGTGTATGGGTGGCCAGGGAGGAAGGGCAGCTTTAATATTCAAATCCCCCAGGTTCCAGGAGATTCTAGGCCGCCGCCAGAGTCTAAGCCTTCATTTCATTTCAGCCCCAGACCCTCTCTCTTGCTGTCCCACAAACCACCAGACTTGGTGTAGTGTCCCTGGGTTCTCTGAGCGGGTCCCCCCGCCCAGCTGCGATCCTCCAGGAGCTCTGCCAAGGGAAGGCTGTGCTACATCACCAGTGCACATCGTCCCTCAAGGGAAGCCTTGGGCTGCCGGGTCGTGCAGGGGCACTCCCAGCCTGATGCAAAGATGGCCAAATGGGGCATCTCCACACCCCCCTCCTTGCACAGTTCCCCCTTCCCAGCTCCGGGACAACTGGCGGGGCTCTGGGCTGGGGGCATGGCCCTGGGCAGGAGTTTATCCAGCCCTCTGGGGAGCCAGCTGCTAGCCATGGGGTTTCTTTCTGCTTCCAGCTCTCCCCTCCGTTTCCCCGGCCCCGAGGGTATCTGCAGCGGGTTATCTTCCAGGCCAGACACCGAGAGACCAGCCCAGCCCCCTCTTGCTATGTTTTACTGCGTGGTTCCCACTATCGCAACTGCAGCCGCTCCTGGGTTTTTCCCGCTTTTTTTTTTTTTTACAAGAGCCAGTTGGTCTCCAAACGCCAAGCCCTGGCTTCCCCAGACTGCCGCATAGCTGCGGGTCTTCCAGCCAGCTTACTCACTCGTTTCAGAATGCAGACTCCTGGTTTCACCAAGTATACAGCCCCTGTGGAACTAGCAGACCTCATCCAGCTGGTGCATCGCTGTAAATGGTATTCTGGGTCACTTTCTGGGTTTTATCTAGTGTTTTTCACAGAAGTGTTTTTCGCCCTGTCTCACCTAGCTGCCATCTTAGTATCTCCCTAGGCCCATGTATAGATTATTTACAAAAATTGACCATATCCTGGGCCATAAAACAGGTCTCAACAAATTTCAAAGGATGTTTTTTGATCAAAATGCAATTAAGCTAGAAAACAATAGAAAAGTAACTTGAAAATCCCAAAATATTCGGCAATTAAGATACAGTTATAACTAATTCATCAGTCAAATAAAAATTGGGTTGGAAATTATAAATTATAAAATATTCTGAACTAACTGATAATGAAAATACTATGAATCAAAAAAAGGCTGCATTAATGATTTAAGCATCTATCTCAAGAATTAGAAGAAGAGTCGATAAACTTAAAGAAGGTAGATAGCAGGAAATAATAAATATGAGAGCAGAAATTAATGGAAATAAAAACAAAGAGACAGATTAACAAAAAAATAGAGAGGGCATAAATAATATCTACTAAGAATAAAAAGGGGCACATCCTTAAGGACACTGCAGATGTTAAAAAGAAAGTAAGAAGATATTATAAGCAATTTTATACCAATATATCAAAAATATAGATGAAATAGACAAATTCTTGGAAAACATATTTTGTCCAATATGGACCCAAAAAGTAATAGAAAATCTGTATATCTCAAAAGCTATTAAGTAATTTAATCCATAATTTAAAATTTCTCCTATAAAGAAAGCCCCAGGCCAGATTGTTTAACTGGAAAATTCTAAAATGTATATAAGAAGATATATATATATTTTTAACTTTTATGAACTCATTTTATGATGCCAGCATACCTTCAATACAAAATCTGACAAGGACATGACAAGAAAAGAAAATGAAAAGCCAATCTTATTCATGGATATGGATGCAAATAGCAAATCAAATCCAGCAATATCTAAAATGGATAATATATGAATTATATATGGGGTTCCCGGAATTCTAGGCTGGATATAATTTGAAAATAAATAATATAATTCTTCACATTAACAATACAAAGGATAAAAATTATGTGATAATTTTAATAGATGCAGAAAAACTTAACTTCCATTTATGATAAAAAAGTCTTTTAGTAAACCAGGAATAATTTCCTGATAAACATATATATAAAACCCTACAGATATGATCATACTTAATTATTTAATGGTAGAATGTTGAAAGCTCTCCCTTGAAATAAAAAATAAGACAAGGGATCTGGTATCATTTCATCTGTCCAACACTGAACTGGAGAGTATATTATTTAAGATACTTTCATGTGCAAGTTTTAGAATATTGGCTAGAACAGAATTGGATAGAATGGAATTAGATATTAAACATCCAATTAAATGTGGATTAAATATTGGGGAAAATTTATCTCATATAACTGGAAATCTTGTGGTAGAAAGCTCCAATATTTGCCTGGTGCTCAATGATATTATCAAGGACCCAACTTGTTTCTTGTCGCCCCCTTCCATTGGGCTACTCAGCTTGTCCTTTCACAGTTCACAAGACAGCTGCCACAATTGTAGGCCTCAGAGAGACAAACAATATTTGGCCAAAGAAGAACTGCATGGCCCCTTATTCTTCTCTATGTAGGGGGGAGGAAAAGCTGTCCTAGAATATCTCTAGCAGATGTTCTTCACATCCCTTTGGATGGATTGGGTCAAAATAACATAACTTCAAGGGAAGCCAGGAGAAGAGCTGGTATTTTGGCCTCTGTAGGGGTGTGAAGGCTCTGACATCAAGGAAAAAGAGGAGAGTAGGTAGAGATTGTCTTTTGAATAGGTAGCAATAAATACTGTCTGCACAGACAACTTAAATAGCAGTTTAAGGTCACACCTCACTAATTATGGTACAGCTGGGATTTGAACCCAGGCAGTCTGACTCTAGAGTCCATATTCTGTACCCCTTTGCATTCTTAGCTCAGTGAATGACTTAGAAAGCAAGGCATCTTAACTTTAACTGAATTCTCCACCCAGAACCCATAAAATAATCTGGGCACATTGACTCTCGGTGCCACTCGTAGAGTATTTGTAGTATAGTACAGTATTCACAGCAAGAAACTGACAATAATTGAGAAGCTTAAATAAGATAAAATTCATCTGTTTTCCACAGGAAGTTTAAATTTCACATAGAATTCTTTTAGAAATAATTATTTATAACATTTGGGAATTTAGAAATCAAATCTATCATGTGTATTTGAAAGAAAGTGAGAACAGCTCATCAACTTTGAAAAGCAGCACTATGCATACAAATCACATAAAAAGTTTATAATAAGAAGATTAAGTATCACTAAGCAAAAAAAGAAACACGAAATACAAGGACACATTTAAAAATAAAATGGGTACATCTCAAAATAAATCCTTTCAGCAAAGCAAAAACAGTAAAATATGCTTAAGTAGGGAAAAAGTTTTTAAATTGTGAAATATCACATTTTCACTTCACAGTGAATTTTAATTTGTATGCAAATTATTAGATTACAGTATAACAGAACAATTACACCTATTATCACCTGCTGTAACAAAAGCAGATATAGTTAATTGATTCAAAATGCTCTTGTAATAGTTTTAATTATATAAACAAAAATTAGTTTTTATAAGCATGAGTGTGTATATGTTTGTATGTATTTAGTATTGGTAAACAAAATAACTTTGTGAAATTAAGTTACCCGTATCTATTGCCATGATTTTATACCAGTCTGTTGGCCTCCATAGTTGTACTTTAATATTTAAAAATGAGTATTTAAACCAGGGTTTTCTAGTTTTTAGTCCAACTTGGGCAGTATTTTGTTTTCATATTGTGCATGGACACTGCCATGGTTCACAAATCAAAAGTGACCATCCAGCCCTGTGCTGTTTATCCTTGAAAGGCGCTGGTCAGGCTTAATGGGATGGGGGAATGAGGTGGAGGCTGCAAGAAACCACCACTTGGGTCTTCAGTGAGTCGCCTAACACCATCTTGAATATACTGCTGAAGTCTGAAGGTCTCAGGATGAATAAAGGGGAGAATTTAATTAACTACAATTTTATTGACCTTTGAGTTCCTACTGTAAGGCACAGTGCCAGGTAGTATGGGGAATATAAACCACCCCATATTTGCAGACCAGGAGCTCATCCTCTGTTGTGGGAGAAGCAATCATACATAAATGGTTAAATGGCAGATTACATTAGGTGATTATAGAGGTAAGAGGAGAGATGAATCCTGATGGGGTGAGGATATGGGGAGATTTCGTACTGGAAGCAGGAGAGAGGAGTGGTAAAGGCCTATGAATGAGTTTGAGCAAGGCTGGGCATACAGATCATGTTGGGGCAACTGGTGTATCTGATGGGCAGGAGATTTTAAAGTGAATGGGTGGCAGATTTCAGAGGAGAGTGGCTGAGATCTTCCTGGAAAAGTAAGGACCAAATCCCCTATCAAATCCCTCTTATGCCATACTTCCCTGTTTAAGTCAACACAAAAAGTCTAGCTCTTCAGATCCCTCTTGCCTGGATCCTTGCTGTCAGTGTACATACCATAATCTGACCTGAATTATACTCCTTACTGACCCCCAAACCTTTCCACTGTGCCCTCTGGAATTTATCCTCTGTCACCAGCAAAATCTGCTCTATCCTCAAATTTCTTCTCTGCACATTCACTTCACTACTTGCCCTAACCAAAAATCTGGCCCTCTCCTAAGAGTGCCTGAGCCTTCACAAAAACCTGGAAGGGTGATGGGTGCCCCCACCACCCACTACCTTTTTTACTCCTCATTGCTGTTTCCTAACCATTGTTCTTACCTCCTTGCTTAAAACATATCCTGTTCCTCTGAAGCGTGATTCTTTTTGTTTAACAGTTTTATTCACACACCACATAATCTATCCTAAGTGTACAATCAATGGCTCTTGGTATAATCACATAGGTAAGCATTTACCACTACAGTTAGTATGACATTCTCATTTCTTCCAAAAATAAAATCCCATACCCCTTATATCCCCCTATTATTGGTATTTAGCTTCAGTATAGTGCCTTTGTTACCTTTAATGCAAAAACATTACACTGTTACTGTTAACTCTAGACTTTAGTTTACATTAATTGTATTTCCCATATACCACCCTATTAACATCTTGTAATAGTGATGAACTTTTGTTCTATTTCATGTAAGAATTTCCTTATATTTATATAATTAGCCAACATCAATGGCCACTCTAGGTTCGCTAAGTTATACAATCCCAATTTTTATCCTCTAGCTTCTTTCCTTCTGGTGACATCCACAACTCTAGCCTTCCTCTCTCAACCATACTCATACTCGGCTTTGTGCTACCCTCCCGCAGTATTGTGCTATCCATTTCCAAACTTTTGCAGTCAACTTTCTCTAACATTCTATACTCCTTAAGTGTCGACTGCCCTATCTCTGCCCTCTTTCTATCTCCTGATAACCTATACTTTTGACTTTAACTCTCAGGGTTTGCTCATTATAGTTCATATTAGTGAGACCATACAGTATTTACAATATTTGTCCTTTTGTTTTTGGCTTATTTCACTCAATAATGTCCTCAAGATTCACCCACATTGTTCATGACTTTATTCTGTCCTACAGCTGCATAATATTCCACCATATGCATATACCACAATTTACTTATCCACTTATCAGCTGATGGACATTTGGGCTATTTCCATCTATTGGCAATTGTCAATAATGCTGCTATAAACATCGGTGTGCAAATGTGAAGCATGATTTTTGATATCACCCCCCACCACACCATGTTCCAGTCATCCACCATCCTTCTAGTTTTTTCCATATTCATTGAAGATTTTAAAACTCCCCTTATTGCTATTCATTCTATCACTAACCTGTCATCATCCTTGGTCATTTCTATTTGCACAAGAATGTTCCATCCAAAACTCTGGGCCTTTAGTTCCTTGACTTCCTTCCCTCCAGCGACCTTGTTCTTCACTCCACTCCAGGTACCTGCTTGCACAGAAATTGTCACTACCAAAAAATCACTCCCAATAGCTCAATAGCAAGTGTCCCTCTCTCTAGAGTATCAATTCCTATCACATTAGCTCAATTCGTCTAACACTCTGACTTCAACAATTCTTTGATCCCATGGGGACTTCCAATTTATTGACCCAACCAACTTTTTCAATTTATTATCCATCTTATATACTCAAACCTTGTTTTATCCAGCTTAAATTCCATGGTTCATCATTATAAGCACTCCTTCCATCTAACTTCAGCTTCCCCCTGCCTTCCCTCTGGCATATTCACTAGGAAAACCCAAACTGTGGTTAGATCCAACTCCCTTACTTGTGCTGCTCCTGCTCTGGTGCAGTTAAATCCACATCCATAGACAATGCTCTCATTTTACATTTATAATCACAAATCTTAAGGGAGGTTTCCAATATTTACCTAGCTAATTCAGTTTCCCATTCTTTGAGAATGCTTTTTTTTTTCTTTAGCATCCTTTCCTATCTCTTTGAATATAACATTAACTCCCTCTCCCTTCATTCATTATTGAGGTCTTTATTTAACTAAACAAAAAAATAATCAGTTGAGAGGGTCCTTATTCCACCAATAGGTCTATAAATCCATTTATATCTGTATTCATGCTCTCTTCCTTTCTACTTATTCTACTTCCTGTCCATGCTCCTATATAAGGTTAAGTAACTCATTTGTGCATGGACTCTACCTCCTCTCACCTACTCTTGGACTGCAATTATCCCTCTTTATGCTGAAATATCATTTTATTCTTTTCATTGGGTTACTCTTATCAGCCTATGAGCATGCTCTAATAGCTCCCTTTAAAAAGAAACTTCACATATCTCCATTAAAGTACTGCTGCATTACTCTGCTCCCCTTTGTAGCAAAACTCAGGAGAGTTCCTTAAACTGCCCTCTCCTTAATCACGTATTCTCTTTTAACCCATTCCAAAGAGGCTTTCTTCATTATTAATTATAATCAATTATTAAAATAATAATAAAGATCATTAAGAATCTTCCTGTGCCAAATCTAAGTTAATTCTTGGTCTTCATCTTATTTAACCTTTTCTGCAGCAGCTGACAAGTTGATTCTCCCTTCTCTTTGAATCACTTTCTTTACTTAGCTTCTGGAATGCCACACAGTCCTGGTTTTCCTCCTACGTCACCTGCAACTCCTTCTCAGTCTCTTTGGCTAAATCCTCTTCCACCACTTAATCTCTAAACTCTGGGGTGCTCCATGATACACCTTCTTTTTACTATGATCCTAACCAGTGTAAACACACAGGTTGTAAGTATTCCCAAGATACAATTCCTGGAGAGTCTGAACCATCACCTTTAGTGTAAGGCAGCTTTGTCTGTTTACCTCATCAAGCTGTACAAATATTATAATTTTCTGTGTGGACCATGTTGTGAAAAAGATTAGGAAGGACTGCTCTGGATGACCTCATCCAGTTGCATGACTTTAAATACCATTTATATGCTAATGATTTCCAAACTTATATTTCCAGCCTCAAACTCTCTCCTGGACTCCAAACTCCTCTATTGAATTCCCCAAGCAACATGAATGTGTAATAGACATCTCAAACAAAATATCCAAAATTGATCATAGCATCTTATGGCATCTCATGGCATTCAGGTTAAGAAAAAAAAAGACTAACCCTTGAATCCCTAATCCATCAGCAAATCTAGGAGCTACATTCCAATATGACCACTTCTCACTGTCTCTATCAATTCTACTGTAGCCCATGCCACTCTTATCTCTCTCAGACCACTTCATTTCCCTCCTAACTCCCCTCTTAGAGACCAGAGTGACTTTCCTACAACATAAACCAAATCACGTCACTTCCCTGTTAGAACAGTGTCTTGGGAATAGTTTTCAGAAGAAAACAGATGCAAGCTGAAGAACCCATGAAGAATCATTTTGGTGCCTTCTTAACCTCCAGGTATTTGTGAATTTTCTAAGTCTCTGATGGTTATTGACTTCCAATTGTATTCCACTGTGGTCAGAGAATGTGCTTTGAATAATTTCAATCTTTTTAAATTTATTAAGGCATGTTTTATGTCCCAGCATATGATCTATTCTGGAGAAGGTTCCGTGAGCACCAGAAAAGTATGTGTATCCTGGTGATTTGGGATGTAATGTTCTGTATATGTCTGTTAAATCTAATTCATTTATCAGATTGTTTAGGTTTTCAATTTCCTTATTGGTCTTCTGTCTGGCTGATCTATCTATAGGAGAGAGTGATGTGTTGAAGTCTCCCACAATTATTGTGGAAACATCAGTTGCTTCCTTTAGTTTTGCCAGTGTTTCTCTCATGTATTTTGTGGCACCTTGATTGGGTGCATAGACGTTTATGATTGCTATTTCTTCTTGTTGAATTGCTCCTTTTATTAGTATGTAGTGGCCTTCTTTGTCTCTCAAAATCTCCCTGCATTTAAAGTCTATTTTATCTGAGATTAATATTGCTACACCTGCTTTCTTTTGGCTGTGGCTTGCATGAAATATTTTTTCCATCCTTTCACTTTCAATTTCTTTGTGTCCCTATGTCTAAGATGACACTCTTGTATGCAACATATTGATGGTTCATTTTTTTTTTGATCCATTCTGCGAATCTATATCTTTTAATTGGGGAGTTTAATCCATTTACATTCAATGTTATAACCGTCAAGGCATTTCTTGAATCAGCCATCTTATCCTTTGGTTTATGCTTGTCATATATATTTTTCCCCTCTCTCTATTAATATCCTTTATTGTACCCATACCGAATCTCTTTAGTACTGAACCTTTCTCCAAGTCTCTCTGTCCTTTCTTTGTTTCTCTGTCTGTAGGGCTCCCTTTAGTATCTCCAGTAGGGCAGGTCTCTTGTTAGCAAATTCTCTCAGCATTTGTTTGTCTGTGAAAAATTTAAGCTCTCCCTCAAATTTGAAGGAGAGCTTTGCTGGGTAATGTATTCTTGGTTGGAAATTTTTCTCACTCAGAATTTTAAATGTATCATGCCACTGCCTTCTCGCCTCCATGGTGGCTGCTGAGTAGTCACTACTTAGTCTTATGCTGTTTCCTTTGTATGTAGTGAATTGCTTTTCTCTTGCTGCTTTCAGAACTTGCTCCTTCTCTTCCGTGTTTGACAGAGTGATCACAATATGTCTCGGAGTGGGTTTATTTGGATTTATTCTATTTGGAGTTCGCTGAGCATTTATGACTTGTGTATTTATGTTGTTTAGAAGATTTGGGAAGTTTTCCCCAACAATTTCTTTGAATACTCTTCCTAGACCTTTACCCTTTTCTTCCCCTTCTGGAACACCAATGAGTCTTATATTCGGACGTTTCATATTATCTATCATATCCCTGAGGTCCATTTCGATTTTTTCAATTCTTTTCCCCATTCTTTCTTTTATGCTTTCATTTTCCATTCTGTCATCTTCCAGGTCACTGGTTCGTTGTTCAGCTTCCTCTAGTCTTGTACTATGAGTGTCCAGAATCTTTTTAATTTGGTCAACAGTTTCTTTAATTTGCATAAGATTATCTATTTTTTTATTTAGTCTTGCAATGTCTTCTTTATGCTCTTCTAGGGTCTTCTTGATATCCTTTGTATCCCGTACTATGGTCTCATTGTTCATCTTTAGTTCTTTGAGTAGCTGCTCTAGGTGCTGTGTCTCTTCTGATCTTTTGATTTGGGTGCTTGGGCTTGGGTTATCCATATCATCTGGTTTTTTCATATGCTTTATAATTTTCTGTTGTTTTTGGCCTCTTGGTATTTGCTGAACTTGATAGGGGTCTTTTAGGATTTGTAGACCAATTGAAGTCCTTATCTCTAATTTATCAGATCTACAGCTTCGTGGGGTACACTTTCTCTAACTAACCAGCAGGTGGTGTCCACGAGCCACCTGTTCTCCACAAGCCAGTTCTCTCCTGCTTTGCCTTTGTGGTGAATGGGGGAGTGAGTCTTGTGGGGTCCAATTGGTGTACCAAGCCTGCATGTGTAGTTGGTGTTGCCCGCCCTGTATATAGGGTGTGTTTCTGGGCAGTCAGGGAGGGGAGGTGGCACTAACAATCAAATCTCCCTGGTGATCCTGGAGTTTTAAAGCTGCTGCAATAGTCTAATCCTTCAGTTCAGTCCTGCCACAGTTTGTCTCTGCCACTGACCCACAAGTCCTTGGTATTGGCGTATGGCTCCTGAGACTTGCAAGTGGGTCCCTCTTCCAGGCTGTGCACCCCCTGGTCCTCTGTTGAGGGGTGACTGTGCTATGTCACAGGTGAGTGCCATCCCCCCAGGGCAGTTCTGGGCTGCTGGGCTGTGTAGGGAGGCTCCCAGTCTGGCTGAATGGGGCTTTGTTAATTCACACTGCTCCACCTTCCCAACTCTGGGACAATCAGCTGAGGTTGCAGGGAAGGCTAATGTCCACGCCCAGTTTTGTGGTGTGTGCCTATTATTTGAGGCACTTCCATCACACTGGGTTGTCTGGGGCAGCTGTGGGCTATGGGGCTGGCGATGGGCAGGAGTGTTTCCTGTCCACCAGGATAATGGCTGTGAGCGGACACCCCACTTTTCTTGGGAAGTTGTGGTGTTTAGTAAATTTTCTCAGCCACTGGATTATTGCCTTTTGTCTCAGAGCTCTCTTAGTTCTGCTCTTGTCTTGACCTGCCCAAATTGCATGTCTCTGAGGCTTTCTGTATTGGGCTTCTTAGAGTAATTGTTTTAGAAAAAGAAAAAAGGATTAAAAAAAAAAGAAAAGAGCCCTCCTCACAGATCTAATGGGTTATTGAAGTGCTAAGAGACAAAGCAACCAGGGCCATTAAGGAAAGGTCCACAGGGCAGAGAGATCAGCTTTTCTTCGGGATTTGCATATGAGCCTCAGGGCCTGAGCTCTGCTCTTCCCCTTTCTATGTTCACCAGAACTCCAAAAATCCTCCACTTTTATTTTGGAGTTTTTCGTGCTGTTTTTTTTTCTATGCCTGTCTCCTCTCTGCTGGGCTGGCTGCTCTCAGATTCTCTGGTGTCTGGTCTCAGTCTATCTATGGTTGGAGTTTGGATCAGTAGAATGAGTTTCCGATAAGAGTTGCCACTGCAGTTCTCCCTTCTCCTTCCTGGAGCTGACAGCCCCTCCTCCCACGGGACTGAGCCTGGCAGGGAGGGGTGCGGGTCCCCTGGCCACAAAAACTTACAGATTTCGCTGATCTCAGCAGTTCCACGTTTTCATGAGTGTTGAATGAAGTATGCCCAAAGTCAGATTGCTCTGTGGTGTCCAGTCCACGCAGTTCCTGGCTTTCTACCTACTTTCCTGGAGGAGTAACTAAAACATACAGCTCACCAGTCCGCCATCTTGCCCCGCCTCCTTGGTGCCTTCTTGGGAAAAGTTAGTATAAGGTCCAATCGAACATTATGGAATGCATTCATTTGTTACTTATTTTTTGCAGTGTATATTTATTGAACACTTAAAGTGTGGCATGTGTGGAGACAGAGAAAGAAAAAATATGAAATCGGAAAAGATGAGTATTCCTTTAAGAAGCAAATCAGCTTTAAAGGGGGACAATAAAGAAAATCACTTGAATCAAAGAGTACTTTGTTTATTCAGATGCTTTCTTGTAAAATGTCTGAGGCTAAATTTGGTTAGCTAACTAATCACATTTTAGGATTAAATTTGTGCTCTGTGCTTTACAATAAATGACGGATTTTTCTTGTTGAGCTATGTTGCCATTCAATGTAAAGAAAAGAGGGCTTTTTTTTGGAGTTACATAGTATCATTATTTTAACAGTACCTATCTTAAAAAAGAATTATTTCTTAACATTTTTATGGATGTTAAGATTTAAGAAACATAATTTGGATAATAAAAAATGATTAACCATGGCTAGTGTAGGCAATGGTAATAGTTTTTAAGTTGTATTTATCATGGATTATTTCACAAGCACTGAATTTACCATGAAATTACTATTCTATTTTTAAAAATAATTTTTAAAAATTATTTTCCCGCCTAGAATTCTCCAGTGCAAGGCCTTGTATTTGAAGCCACAGTTTAAATTTCCTGATACAGCTCTTCGCAGCAAGTTTAAATAGAAGTCCAACTGTTTGTTTTAAAACATAAAATACAATGATAAGCTTTGTTTATTTTATTTGTCAATATAAGCAATGTTCTAACTGTTAGGAACGAACAAGGCTGACCCAGCCTCATTCACCTGGAGCTGATTCAGGTAGAGAAGACAACCAATAAATAAAAAGAATTTACAAATAATGATTTAATCACAGTTAAAAGACATCCTGGGAATACTTCGAGAGTGAATAATAATATGGGGGTCTATCCTGGATGACTCTGGGATTGGGGAGTGAGTTCAGGGAAAACTTCCCAAGGAGCAGATCTTTAAGCTGAGAAAAGAAAGAGAAGTGGGCAGAGAAGAGACTCTCAGGCACTGAGAGCAGTATATGCAAAGGCTCAGGGTGGGAAGGAACATAACATACTGGGGGAACAGAACCAAGGTCAATAATGAGGGGGAAAACTAATTCAAGACGAAATTGGCAAAGTTACCAGGAGTTAGGTCATGCAGGGCTTACAAGAGTGTATCCAAGACTTTAGATTCTATTCTTGGGAAAAAAAAAAAAAAAAAAAAAAAAAGAGAAGCAGAAAAGAAAGAAAGCCAATTGGGGGTTTTAAGTAGGGGAGTTATATAACTAGATTTGTATTTTATAAAAAGATTAATCTGGCTCCAGGTGAAAATGAAATTAGAGCATTCCAATTTTGGTAATATGGGGAAACTAATTTGAAAAACTTACCAGTATAAAACAATTTAAAACACTGGATAAAATAACATTTACTTTAAATATATAACGAATTTAGTTTCAATTCCTCAATTTGCATCTTCCTAAAACCTCATCTGGGCAGGGCTGAGAAAACAAGAAGAAGTAGACACAAAGTATCTTTAAAGTGATACATGGTAATGTCAGACAGTGGATTTCTACACAGAAACGTTCATTAAAAATCACATCACAATCCAAAATTGCGACACATAAGGAAGCAATCTAACAGACACAAGTTTCATAGTTTTATTGCACAGAAAGCAATAGGTTTAGAACTTAGGATCTTCACGTAACAGATTTTTTTGATAGGAACCATAAAAATAAGTATGTTTATACTGTGTAAAAACAAAAAGAACAAAAGCACGATAAAATAACAATATATTACTTTTTAAATGGCCAGAAAGATGTGAAAAAAAAGAACTAAGTAGAAAGTCTGGAAATTAAAATTAAAAATATAATCATTTAAGTAAAAATTCCCTTATTCAAGTTAAACAGCACAAAATAGATCAAGAGAGAATCGTGCCTAGAATACAGGTAGGAAGAAATTACCCAGAAGGCAGCATAGAGAGCTGAAGTGATGAAAAAATGAAAAAGAAGATATGAGAAATTTGGATTAGAGTCAAAAAGTCTAGAATTTGTCTAATAGAATTTCAGAGGAGAGAGACTAGAGAATGGAGAAATGAGGCAATATTTAGAAACAGCTGGAAATTTTTCAGAGTTAATTAAATATACGAATCCTCAGACTGAGGAAACACTAAAAGTTCTGAGGGGATTTTTAAAAAAGGTAAAAAGGAGTAGCCACTGGGTCTATCATAGTGAAACACAAAAGATCTTAAAAGCAACCAAGGGGGAAAAGATTATCTACAAAAGAATGGCAATTAGACTGTCAGCAGACTTTATAGCAGCAACAGTACAATACAGAAGACAAGGGAATAATATCTCCAAGTAACTGTAAATTTAGTCTATATAGCTACACCATTGCTAAAGTTGAAGAGTGACAACAAATTGAAGACATTTTCAGTGAGAACTGCCACGTTCTGGAAAATAGTATACTGCAAAAAGATGGACTATGAACAAGGGGAAAAAAGCAGTGATGTATAAGAAGGAAGAGTAAGTAAATAAATTTGTAGCCAAGTGAGTAAATCTTAATTACCAATAATCATATTAAGGATATAAAAGCAAGGTGGAACTAGGCCTACGTAGTAATGGGCAAGAGCAAGCACTGGGACCTTCTTGGAAAGGAGAAGCTGCTGAAACAGCTAGATGACCTGAAGGTGGAGGCTATTCCAGGTGAACATTGCCAAAGTGATAGGTGGTGTGGCATCCAAGCTCTCTGAGATCTGAGCTGTCTGCAAATCCATTTCCCATGTTCTCACCATCCTTAATTAGACTCAGAATGAAAACCTCAGGAAGTTCTACAAGGGCGAAAACTACAAGCCTTTGGATCTGATGTTCAAGAAAACATATGCCATGAGATGTAGGCTCAGCAAGTAGGAAGAGAACCTGAAGTCCAAGCAATAGCAGAAGAAGGAGTGGTTGGATACTCCAGATGTATGTGGTCAAGAGCTCAGCATTACAGAGTCAATAAAACACAAACTGACTGACAAAACATCAACAATAACAAAAAAGAGAAAACAGTGTGGAACTAAAACACTGAAGAAAAATAATGTTAAGTTAGTAGTGTTATGGTCAGAGTCAAATTTTCAAAAATAACAGTAAGACAGTCATTAACTTCAGACTAATATTAAAATATCAAGATTAACCACTAACAGAATAGAAAAGTATTTATCTTTTGGTCCAGTAGAAAGGGAAAAGGGAATAAAGAACACATTATCAATCCAATAGCAGGCAAGAAAGACAGAAAGATAAAGCATGGTAAAGAAGGTAAGTAGAAAGCATAAAACAAAGTGGTAGAAAAAATTGTATCAGCAATTGTACTGAATATAAAGGAAATAAATATATTCATTAAAAGACAAGGTGTTTTAGTTTCCTGGTTTCTAAAGCAAATACCATTCAAGTGGATTGGCTTAAACAATGGAATTTATTGGCTCATGGTTTTGAGGCTAGGAGAAATCCGAAACCAAGATGTTATCAAGGTGATGCTTTCTCTCTGAAGACCATGGCCTCCTAGGGCTGGCTGCTGGTGATCCTTGGTCCTTGGCTTTTCTGCTACATGGCAATGCACATGGAGGTCTTTCTAGACTTCTCGGTTCTGTTAACTTTCAACTTCTGGCTGCTCCCTGTGTTTTGCTCTCTATGTGTCTGAATTTCATGCTGCTTATAAAAGACTCCAGTAATAGGATTAATACCTATCCTGATTAAATTGAGCCACACTTTAACCGAAGTTACCTCATCAAAAGGTCCTCTTTACAATGGTTCACACCCATAGGAATCGATTAATTTTAAAAACTTGTTTTGCCTAGGTACATAGCTTCAAGTCATCACAATGGCCAGAGCAGATTAAAAAAAAACCCAGCTATGTCTAAAAAAGTCTATGTCTAAAACAGAAGGATATAGAACACTGAAAACTAAAAGAATGAAAAAATATACCAGGAAATTAGTAATACAAAGCTAGTGCAACTACATTAATATTAGACAAAATAGACTTTAAAGATGAAACATTATTAGGAAATAAAAGGGTGATAAATAATACAATCGTAGAGAAGACAGAAATTCTAAATTTGCATGCCCCTAAAATATACATGTCAAAAATTGTTAGAAATACAAAGAGAAATAAAAAAATATCTAGATGTAATGGGACATTTTAATAAATCTTAGTAATTGACAAATAAAACAGATAAATGCTTTGGCTATGAAAGATTTATACAACATGTAATGAACACACAGACAACTGCAGCTAATAATTAGAGACCACATACATGTACATGCAGACACACACGCATATTTTAACACTCAAAAAAACTTAACATACACCAGGCTACAAAGGAAGCCTTGTAGGAACAACATCATTTGGATGATATTCTCTTGCCCAAATGCAAATATATTAGAAAAAAAAAATAGCAAAATGTGATTTTAAAAAGTTATACATTTGGAAAATTAAAACAATACACTTCTAAAAAATTTCTATGTCAAAGAAATTATGATTATGATTAAAATTGGAAAATATTTTTAATTAAAAAACTTAAAATACTATTTATCAATACTTGTGTATAGCCAAAACAGTGCCTAGAAGAAAGTTTATAACCTAAGACTACCATATTAGAAATAAAAAAAGGCTTAGAATTAATGAACTAAGCATTTGCTTAAGAAGTATGACAAAGTCCAAGGGAATTAAACCAAAGAAAGTTGAAGGGAATAATACAGATCAGAGGAGAAATTAATAACATAGATAATAAAGAAATAATAGGGAGGATCATCAAACTCCAAAGCAAGTCTTTGAAAAGTCTCATAAAATAGAAACCTCTGGCAAGACTGATCAAGAATAAAGAGAAGGAATACATAAACAATATAGATAATGAAAAAGAAGACAAACAGGAAAGATTTAAGAATAATGAGCATAATTAATATTCTATACTAATATATTTTATAACTTAGATTAGAGAATTTCCTAGAAAAAATATAATGTAACAGGTTTAAGAAGAAACAGAAAAATAGACAGATGTATAACAGTTAAATAAGTAGTTAAAAGTTTTATCTAAAAACTCACCTTCCCTGCCAAGGACCAGATAGTTCTATAATCAATGCCTGCTAAATTCTCAAGAAACAATCTCAAATTTAAACAAACTTCCAAAACATAGAAAATGAAGAATTCCTCCTTAAGTTAATCTATGAGGCTAGTATGACCTGACAAGCCATTTTGGGTATAGAATTCAGGATGTGGAGCTACTTATTCTTTTTTGTTGCTGTCGTTGTTGCTGTATAGAAATATTACACCTTACTGACAATCTCATCTTCTGTCTTCCCTCAGATTTTCAATTCAGCCATTCTTTTTACATGAACATGAACCCTCTGAAAGTCAGGAGTTTTTTGTTTGGAATAACTACTCTGCACTAAGACTGTAAACATTTGGTGCTTGCACATTGTACATCTTTTTTCTGGACTTCTATTTGCATCATGTTTATTTTTAACATTTACTTAAGAACTCTCCATACTATGCTGTTGTTTTCTGTAATACTCTGTGATAAAGCCATTTATCTTCATTATTTTGTCTTAACTCAGCTTTTCGTTTCCTGCTTAGATACTCACTCTTGGGAATTTCATTCACTCTCTCAACCTCAAATAGCACCTATATTCTAGAACTCTCAAATCCATATCTGCTGTCACAATCTCTTGTCCAAGTTCTAGTTCTAAACTTCTTAGCATTTTCAGTTTTATGTTTGTTGATCTCCGATTAGATAAATTTTGCTGAAATTGTCAGATTTTCCTAAGGGGAACTATGAAAGGCACTATGGAACCTGCTGTGAAACTTCAGCATTCACATAAACAGACAAATTAAAATTCAGAAAAATTATTTTACTGCTATGAGTTTCAAAATAAACCAATCAAAACCACAGCCACTATTACATCAGCACCTGTAATGAAAATGGATGGATTTTCACCTACAGTTTAGCATCACAGTATGGGGGGGGGGGAGTAGAAACGACATTTAACAGCCATACTCCTCTCTTCAATTTTGACAGTGGTACTGGAGGGATTTCCTTCTGTCTTAATGCAAGCTGGAATTTCAGAGCTATCTTAGCATTTGTGGGAAAATTACCACTTAAGATGGTAGAAAGAGCATAAATCTCTTTTTATCAAAGGATAGGAAATACAATTCGTTGTTTAAGAGAGAAAATTCTTTGTGGTTTCTCATGTTTCTAACAAGTATTTCATTTTTGCTTGAATACGGGCCCCTGTTCCTAAAATCTGTCTGCCATGGGTTTGGGTACCGTTGTGTATTCTCAGGCAATGTAAGTTCTGTTCCATCTTTGGCTGTTGTACTCTACCTCAACTCCAATCATCCTCTACCATTACATACGGTCGGCTAAGCCTTTTCTTAATATCAGGCTCATTTGGAGTACCAGAGGACTTTCTGTGCACTGTGACGTAGTCAAGTTAACACTTAAAAATGAAATGCTTGCCACACCCCCCACAATAGAACCCCTTCTCCTTGTGGTGGATGTACTGGTGATTCTTCAGAGTGTCCTTTAGGCTGAAGCACTTGCTACACTCGGGGCACTGGAAGTGCTTCTCCCCACCGTGCACTCTTGTGATCATGGAGTGCGCAAGGGTACACGAAGGCTTGGCCACATTCACTGCAAGAAAATCACTTCTTTCTGATGTATTTGTGTGGTTGGGCTTTTGGCTTGTTCTTCAGATGAAATCTCTTTTCATGGTCAGTATACTGGAAGAGCCTCTGTCCAAAATGGATATCCTGCTGAGGGACTAATTGGAAATGGCATTTACTTTCTTCTGAATGTACAGCTTTTTGGCTTCCCCCCAATAGGTGCCCCTCAATAACTGGGTCAAAATGTGAAGACCAGTTAGCAGAAGAACAAATTTTGTTTTCTGATGTCTGTGATTCTTCCCAATTTCTCAAGGGCCTTCCCCCTTGTTCAATCCAGGATATTAGTTCTGGTTTGGGAATTCTATCATCTAGAGAAACAAGAATCTCAAAATTGGTTCTCATTACATGCTGGTAAAGCTTCTTCTGCCATGCCTCTAGATTCTGCCATTCCGGAATGTTCCAAGTTGTGCGCCACATCAGGCTCCGCCCCGACTCCCTTATTCTTTCTTTAAGATTGCTATCAGAGCAGTCCGAAATAGCCACTCATTCCACAGTCCTTGAATTCCTTGTATTTTCCATATTTTTCTATGTAGCAATCACTAGGTTCTCTAAAAACTTGACCTTCAGTGAGCACTTTATTCTAAATGGCCAGAGGTAATATTCTGCTTAGTTCTTTAGCCACTGAAATCCATAGACTGTTGCCAGAGTAACAGTACTCAATCGTAACTTCATTTTCAGAGCCGGCAGTCCCAACAAAAAGCCAATAAGCAACTCCATACTTTCCTGACTTTGTGTATCAATTTCTGTATCAGTAAGTCTTCTGACTGATTCAATAAGCAACAAAGCTAATCATTTCTGCAGAAAATAAACTCATTAAAAGAAGATTGCATTGAGAGAGCTAAAGAAACATGCTAGAGACAAAGCCTCTCAGAATATCTCAAATTATATTACAGCCCTGGTCTTTTCAGGGTTGACAAATTAAAAATCAGTAAATTTCACAGTTTTCAGGGTCACCTAAGTGAAATTTAAGCCCCTGATTGAGAAAGAGTGGGACCCTCATAAATGGGAGATATTGGGGGGAGTCAGGTAACTCAACACTAATGAACCTCTCTTGACAGCAAAGAAGACTCTCCATCCTTTATCTGATGAAGCTTTTCCTGCCTTACTTGAAGGCTTTTTAATGATTTTATCTGATTAAGCACCTTCCTAGGGAAAGCTCATTCTCACATTCCTTTCCCACACTTTTTCAGACCTGTGACTATAACCAAGTAACCAAGTTCCGGCATGCCTCCTCTCCTTGTTTATGTTTTCATCTCCTCAGTGTGTGTGGGTTCTATGTACAAGAGATATATCTAAGCACAAGAACCAGAAAAAAATCAAACTCAAAATGATGGAAAGAGATATATAAAGCAAACACTAATCAGAAAAGTAAGCTGGCGGCTATATTAATGGCAGATAAAAGATTGTATGGCAAAAAGTATTATTAGAAATGTTACAATTAAACAGGAAGATATACTAGCTCTAGACTTGTAGGAATTTAAATATTTGAAGAAAATCAAATTACAGGGAAAAATGGACAAATCAGTCATCATGGTGGGAAGTTTTAATATGCTTTTCTCAATAATAGGTCGAGACAAAAAAAAAACTTATTAGGAAGGATATGGAAGATTTAAATAAGTTAGCAAGCTTGACCTAATATCTATATTACATTTTTGCCAATAAATTTGAAAATAAATGAATTCCTAGGAAATACAATTTATCAAAAGTGACTCAAGGAAACCACTGAAAACCAATATATCCCTATAATCTTTCAAGAAATTGAATCAGTACTTACAAATCTTCCTCCTCAAAATCACCTGGCCTATTGAGTTATACAGAAAAGTTCTACCAAACATTCTAAAAACTGGTAATTCCAATTTCACATAACCTTCTTCACCAAACAGAAAAATCAGAGAGAACATAAAAAAGACAGCAAAGGAAAGGAAAATTACAAGCAAATATGAGCTATGACTATAGATGCAAAAATTACTAAACATTTTCAAACTAAATCCAGCAATGTATAAAAAGATTAATACCTTAAGACAAAATTGAGTTTATCTCAGGAACTGGATGCAGTTTTGGTCTAATAAACCCTTTAATCAGTCTGATAAAGCCTAGGGATCCTTCTCAGAAAAATGTTTTTAAATCATAAAATAAAAATATGAAGGATTAAAAAATAAATCAATTATATTGAAAAGCAATTATAAAAATACTAAAAAACAAAATTTTGATAGTGATACATGTGCTTTCTTATTAATTGTTAAATAAGAGAATCAGTGGTGAGTCTAATAACTAGCAAAATTTTGAAATGGTGGTAAGTGTAAATAACGAGATATCTGCAACAATTTTATTTTGATAATTCCACTGTGGTTTGTACTTGAATTCCACTGTGGTTTATTGACTTTGTTCATGATGGAAGGAAATGCTGAAGGAAAGATGTAATGCTTCTCCATCCACATTCACGGACCTCTCTGAATTCTCTGCAGACCCTCCACAGGTTTGTGAATCCCAGGGTGAGTTCCAGGTTCAGAGAAATTTTGCTTGAGATATCTGAGAATTCTCACCATGGAGGTAGTGTTTGAAGCCATAAAAATGGATGATTAGAGCAACCAAGGAGGGCATGTAGAGAAGTTAGAAAGGAAGTTTGCAAGGAACACCAACATTTGAGGGGGCAGACAGAGGAAGGGACACCGGGGAAGGAGAATGAGATACAATGCTAGAAAAGTAGAAGGAAACTTAAGTGAGACTGGGGTCATACTAGTTAAGAGAGGGAACAGTTTCAAGAAGAGGGAAATGGTCATCAGTGCTGTCAGCTTAAGAGAGATAAAGGAAAATAAGGCCTGAACAGTGACCACTGGATTTAGCATTGAAGGATCACTGATGAGTTAGACAAGAGGGGGTCTCTAGGTTGCGGGAGGCAGAAGTCAGGTTGCAGTAGTTGGAGGGGTGAATGGGAGGTGAGGAAGTCGAGAGAGAAAGTAGATGATTCTTTCCAGAAGGGTAGCCTTAAAGGTAAAAAGAGAGAAGTATGGAGTGATTGCTAGAGGAGAATCTCTAGAGATAAGGAGTTTTGCTTTATTAGATGGCAAAGATTTAGACATGTTTTATTTTTTAATTTTTTTAATTTTTTGTTTTAAATGTGATTTTATTGAAATATATACATACACCATACAATCATCCAAAGTGTACAACTGTTCATGGCACCATCACATAATTGTGTACCCACCACCACAATCAATTTTTGAACATTTTAATTACTTCAAAAAATAAAAATAAGAAAATAAAAGTAAAAAAGAACACCTCAAACATCCCACACCCCTCCTCCCCACCCACCATTCATCTACTCCCTGTCCCCATTTTCCCACTCATCTGTCCACATACTGGGTAAAGGGAGTGTGAGCCACAAGGTTTTCACATTCACACGGTCACATCATATAAGTATACAGTCACACAATCGTCTTCAAGAATCAAGGATATTGGAAAATTGCATTTCAAAAGTTTCAGCTATTTTCTTCTAGTTATTCTAATAAAAGGATATCTATATAATGCACAAGAGTTACCTCCAGAACGACCTCTCGACTCCAATTGAAATCTCTCAGCCACTGAAACTTTATTTTGGTTCATTTATCATCCCCTATTTGGTCCAGAAGGCTTTTTCAATCCTAGGATGCCAAGTCCAGGCTCATCCCCAGGAGTCACATCCCACATTGCCAGGGAGATTTATACCCCTGGTAGTTGCGTCCCACATAGGGGGAGGGCAGTGAGTTTGTTTACCTGCTGAGTTGGCTTAGAGAAAAAGGCCACATCTGAGGAATAAAAGAGGTTCTCTGGGGGTGACTCTCAGGCACAATTATAAGTAGGCTTAGCCTCTCCTTTGCATTAACAAGCTTCATAAGGGCAAGCCCCAAGATTGAGGGCTCGGCCCACTAAACCGGTAGTCCACAATGCTTGCAAGAATGTCAGGAGTTCCCCAGCTGGGGAAGCTTAGTATTTCCACGTTTCCCTAGACGCTCAAGGGGTTTTGCAAATACTTTTTATTCTCTGCCCAAATTACTCTGGGATATATCAGGGCTTCACTCTAACCTATACAAACCAACCCGATATCACTCCCTATTCAAGGTTCCACGTGATTATGGTGTTTGAGTAGACTGACCATACAAGTTAAATTATATAGTGTGCTGCAGAAAATATCAATTTTGCACCAAATAAACATCTCTTCCTTTGGTCCCACATGGAAGCCAAAGTTTTAAAACACAGTTAGGATCAGCCTCTACCCTTTAGTCTGATCTACCCCAGTCTCAAGCAAGTCCATTTCATTCATATCTCCAATCAAAGTCTGATCTCCTTTTCAGCCTCTTAACAGTTGCTGCATGGGGCAATGCTGACACAGCTGCTGAACTCTGGCTCTGAGTCCCAGGTGCCACACAGACACCTGAAGCTCCACAGACAGACCAGGTCACACACAAACAGCTCAGCGTCTCAGAATTTAGAAATAACCATTACAACTCATGAATATATGTGACTGCTTTAAGAACTTACAACCTAGGAAACTTTACATAAGCCTTCCCTTGATAACCCATGCTCCCAGATTCAATTCTCAGTTTGCACGTTATTGTTAGTCCTTATTAGTGAGGAGTTATAATGTTTGTCTTTTTATTTCTGGCTTATTTTTCTCAACATACTGTCCACAATGTTCATTCACCTCTTCACTCCTTCTTATGGCAGCTCGATATTCCATTGCATGTAGTTCACCATTTGGTTTATCAGTTGATGTACTCTTAGGCCACCTCCATCCATTGCAAATCATGAGTACTGCTGCCACAAACACTAGTGTGCAAATGTTCATTCGTTTCCCTGCTCTCAGTTCCTCCAAGTATACAACCAATAACAGGGCTGCAGGACAACATGGCAACCCCATACTTAGCTTCCTGTGCAACCACCACACTGCCCTCCAGATGGGCTTCACCAGTCTACTTCCCCATCTGCTTTCTCTGAGCACTTGTATCCCTGATTATTATTTAAACAGTTTTATTCACACACTATACAATCCATCCTGAGTAAAAAATCAATGATTCCCGGAATAATCACATAGTTATGCGTTTACCACCACAAGCTATATGAGGACATTTCCATTTCTTCCACAATGAAAGTGGAAGAGGAGGAAAAATGAAGAAAAAAAGATGAATAGAACAGAATAGAATAGAATAGAACAGAATAATGAAAAGGTCATACAACACCACCATCAAGAATTCCATACCAATCCCTTATATCCCCCTTAGAGATATTTAGCTTTGGTATATTGCCTTTGGTACAATTAATGGAAGCATATTACAATTCTACTGTTAACTATAGACTCTAGTTTACACTGATTATATTTTTTCCTGATAACCATACAATTTTCAACACTTCGCAATGTTAACATTCATTTGCTCTCCCTCATGTAAAAACATTCTTATATCAGCATGTTTAATCACCATCTTTGATCACTCTAGGCTTCACTAAGTTATACAGTCCCACTCTTTATCTTCTTTCTTTCTGGTATCATACATGCCCCTAGCCTTCCTCTTTCACCCATACTCACACTCATCTTTGTTCAGAATACTTACAATATTGTGCTACTATCACACAGTATTGTGCTATTTCTGGATCTATACAATCAATCCTGCTGAACATTCTGTATTACTTCAGCATCAGATGCCTGATCTCTACCCTCTATCTCCTGGTAACCTGTGTTCTCAATTTTAACTTTCAAAGTTTGCTCATTAATGTTAGTTCATTTTACTGAGATCATACAGTATTTGTCCTTTGTTTCTGGCTAATTTCACTCAATGTACTGTCTACCGTCTACCATTTTGTCTTTTGGATTTTATATGTTGTATCTTATTTTATTTTTATTTTTTCCTCTCTCTTTTTACCCCTAATGATAATCTTCATTTGTACACTCTTCTCTGACCCTCTCTCTCTTTCCTGTCTTTTCCTATCTGCCTGTAGTGCTCCCTTTAGTATTTCTTGTAGAGCAGGTATCTTGTTCACACACACACTCTCTTAGTGTCTGTCTGTCTGAAAATATTTTAAACTCTTCCTCATTTTTGAAGGACAATTTTTCTGGATATAGAATTCTTGGCTGGCAGTTTTTCTCTTTCAGTATCTTAAATACATCACACCAATGCCTTCTCACCTCCCTGCTTTCTCTGAGAAATTCACACATGGTCTTTTCGAGCTTCTCTTGTATGTGATGGAATGCTTCTCTCTTGCTGCCTCCAGGATTCTCTCTTTGTCTTTGACATGTGATAATCTGATTATTAAGTGTCTTGGCATAGGCCTATTCAGATCTATTCTGTTTAGAGTACACTGCACTTCTTGGATCTGTAATTTTATGTCTTTCATAAGAGATTTGAAAATTTTCATTGATTATTTCCTCTATTATTGCTTCTGTCCCTTTTCCCTTCTCTTCTCCTTCTGGGACACCAATGACACATACATTCTTGTATTTCATTTTGTCCTTAAGTTCCTAGAGACATTGCCAATATTTTTCCATTCTTTTCTCCATCTGCTCCTTTGCATGTAGGCTTTCAGGTGTTTTGTTCTCCAGTTCCTGAGTGTTTTCTTCAGCCTCTTGAGATCTGCTGTTGTATGTTTCCATTGTGTCTCTCATCTCTTGTGTTGTGCCTTTCATTTCCATAGATTCTGCTAGTTGTTTTGAACTTTTGATTTCTGCCTTATGTATGCCCAGTGTTTTCTTTACAGCCTTCATCTCTTTTCCTGTATCTTCTCTAAACTTTTTGAATTGATTTAGCATTAGTTGTTTAAATTCCTGTATCTCAGCTGAAGTGTAAGTTTGTTCCTTTGACTGGACCATAACTTTATTTTTCTTACTGTAGCCTTCTGTTTTCTAGGCTTCTGACCTCCTAGGCCACTCCAATCAAGTTTTCCAAGATGAGAGCAGGCTCAGGTCACAGAAGGAGGGAATATTTAGTACCCGGTTTCCCTGATGGTTTTTCTTAGAGGACTGATACACCCTGTGCTTTTCTGCCTGGCAGGTGCACCTGTCAGCCTGTCATGGATTGGTATAAGGGGGTGTGGGCCACAGCTCTCCTCCCCCAGGCTCTGGGGGCTGGTTTGAATGTCAGGCAGTTAGTAGAGCTGGGCCCCTCCCTTTCCTCTTGGGAAGCTATGCCCCCTCCAGAGAGGTCATTTGCCTATCAGTAAGTTCTTTGTTTCTCTGACTCTGCTGGTGCTGTGATATTAAAATGTCTGAGGCTTTCTTTACTGTAAAGCGCTGCAGGCTGAAAATGTCTGAGGCTTTCTTCACTGAGCTGCCCAGGTTGATAGAGAGAGAAAGGGACAGAAAGCTCCCAGATTCACCTTCAGCTAGAGATAGCACCCGATCCTCTGGGCTCCCCGTCCTGAGACAGATATGTCCCCTGACTCTCCCAAGGTCAGTCGTCACCAAAAGCCTCTGTCTGCTTGTTGGGGATTTGCTGTATGTATTGAGCAATTAACATTAAAACCCCAGTTGGAGCTGGGCTGAGGGTGCTGCTCTCTAGCACCGTGAGGCTTCCGTGAGGGAGGCGCTCTCGGCTCTCAGCTCTTGGCGTGGGTCGCAGTTTTTACTTACAGATTTTATGCTGCGATCTCGGGCATTCCTCTCAATTCAGGTTGGTGTGTGATGAGTGGACAGTCATGTTTGTCTCCCTGCAGTTATTCCAGGTTATTTACTAATTTTTTGGTGTTTATGAATTGTTCCAGGGGGACTTACAGTCTTCCATTCCTCTCTATGCCGTCATCTTAGCTCCTCCCCTCCCTATCTGCTCTTATGTGTAGGATTTCAGATGTCCTGTCCTCCAGTTCATGAATCTTTTTTTCTGCCTCTTCAAATCTGCTGCTGTATGTCTCCATTTTGTTTTTCATCTTTCCTATTGTGCCTTTCATTACCATAAATTCTGCTATTTGTTTTTCATGCTTATGAATTCTGTATGGCCTCCCAGTGTCTTCTTCATATCCTTCATCTCTTTCGCCACATTTTCCTCAGCTCATTGAATTGATTTAGAAGATTTGTTTGAACATCTTTAATTAGTTGTTTCAACTCCTGTATCTCATTTGAAGTGTAAGTTTGTTCCTTTGATTGGGCCACATCTTCATTTTTCCTATTGTGAATTATAATTTTTTTGTTTTCTAGGCATCTGATTTCCTTGATTATCCAGATTTTCCTAGACCAGACAGGTCCAGATCTCAGGAGGAGGCTGTAATCAGTATCTAGATTCCCTAAGGATCAGACCCAGAAGGTTGTCAAACTTTTCTGAGAGGCCTCTAGACTCTGTGCTTTTCCTATCCTGCCAAGCAGGTGGTGCTTAACAGCCCACAGCTCCCTATTGGTGTAAAGAGGTGTGATGCCTTTAATTCTCAGTGGACCCTGTCCCAGCCAGGGGCCAAGGGTGTCAGAAGCCAAGCTTAAGTGGTTTCTGTTTTTTTTCCTCCCCAAACCCTAGGATCTGAATTCTCTGAGGGCAGGCCGCCACTTGAGCTGGGGCATGCCTCCCCTTTTCATAGGGAAGATATGCTGTTACAAGATAATCTCCTTCTCTCAACTTTTTCAACTCTATCTTAACTCCACCCTTGCCTGGGTCAGTGCTGACCAATGAAAATGCCTGAGGCTTTCTCTAATGAGCTACTTAGAATGAGAGAAAAAAAAAAAAAGAACAAAGAAAGAAATCTCCTTTTGAGAGCCAATCCCCAGCTCCCCAGTTTTGCCAGTCAACAGCTGGAGTTGGTACCCAGTTCTATGTGCCCCTTCTCTTGGGACAGAGCCATTTTCCAGGATTCTGAGCTCAGCTGTCTCCAAAAGCCTCTGTTTTTATTTATTTATTTTTTCTATCAGTCCCACCTCCTCTCTGTTGCAAGAGACCTCTGGGATCCTTTTCTGCTTGCTCTGGGTTTATCTGTGCTCATAGCTTGTATTCAGTAGTCTGAATTTGTTAATTAAAACCACAATTGGAGTTTGGTTGAGTTACTTCCCCCTTCTCCTAGAAGACTGGTTCTTTTTTCCACAGACAAGTGTTCCAACTCAGCCTGCCATGCTGGTGGGGGAGGGGCACCAGTTCTGTAGTTTGGGGGGCTTTATAGTTCTATGTTGTGATCTCAGCCATTCCAGACTGGTGTACAGTGTGTGCCCGGTCACAGATGTCCCCCAACAACTGTTTCAGACTATTTGCTAGTTGTTCCTGACTATTTATTAGTTGCTCTAGAGTGCTAACTAAATTTGACACCTCGCTATGTTGCCATTTTGCCCCACCTCCTAGACATGTTTAAATGCAGATAAGAAAGACCTGAAAGAAAGGGAAATGTTAAAGATGCATGTGGTGGTTAAGTATGCAGGATCTGTGGCCACACTGCCCTGCTCCACAAGATAATTTGTGTGACTTTGAGTAAATTTCGTCTTCTGTAAAATGGAGATAAAAAATAGTACTTACCTCAATAGGGTTACTGACGGGATTCCATAAAATGTGCTTAGAACATTGTATAGTACATAGTAACTCTCAGTAAATGCCAGTTATTTTTATTCCTATATAGAGAAGAGTTTATTGATGATAAAGTTCCTGAGAATCTGATAGAAAATTGGTGTTAATCTATTTCTGTGTAATAAACTATCCCCCAAATCCAGTGGCTTAAAACACAATTCATTATCTCATGGTTTTGTGTGTTGACTAGGCTCAGCTGGATAGTTCTCACTTTGTGTCTTATGCTTTGAAAGTCAGCAGGGCTGGAGTCTTACGGAGTTGCACACTGCAGTTGGAATGAACTGAAGGCTCAACAGGATTGAATCTCCAAATGGCTCATTCACATGTATTTCCTCCATATGTCTTAGTGTCTTGTCTCTGACACTCACCCCACCTCTGACTCCCTGTCCTTCTCCTTCTCTAGGGGGCATCCCATTCTCCAGGACATGGCTTGGGCTTTGCTCAGCATGATGGTCTTAGGGTAGACATACTTCTTATATGGTGACGTGCTTCTGAAAGGCAGGAAGAAGCAGCAGCCAGGCCAGATAAAGGCTCCACCCCATTCCACTGTCCATCAGCAGCATCTGGGGTGATGCTAATTCTGACGCAGGAAATGCTGAGTGATGCCTGACAGTTGATGTTTAGCAAGCTTTACAGGTGGTTCTAATGCACAGCTAGACTTTCAAATTAGAGGGTTATGAAACAAGAGGAGGAACACTGATTGCCCAACTGGTTCTCAATTGCTCTCAGAATTAACCATCTCTCCTACTCTTCCTCATCAAACTTCCCTTTTATTTTAGGGATCATAAATTTCCTTTTTCAACTTCATGATTATTTCTCTGGGGTGAATCATTGCTTCATTTAGTACATTTCTTTTTGTTTTTCTTAAACTTTTTATTTTGAAATAATTTCACACTTACAGGACAATTGTAAAAATAACACTAAACTCATTCAGAGACTTCAAACATACCCCGCCCACCTAGATATCCAGATTCACTGATTTTAACATTTTTCCATATTTGTCCTACCTTCCTTCCTTCCTCGTTCCCTCCCTACCTCTCTCTATATATGTCTGTGTATACATCTGTTTATCTGTTTTCTAAACATTTGAGAATAGATTGTGTACATCATACTCCTTGAACACATAATGTTTCTATGTACATTTCCTAAGAACAAGGTTATTCACTTATGCAAACACTTTAAGTAAAATTACCAAGTTCAAAAAATTTATTATCAATATAAAGCTTATAGTCTATATTCCATTTTTTCCCCATATGGCCCAATAATATCCTCCTAAGTATTTTCTCCACCATTATTAAAGTCAGTTCAGGATCATGTATCACATTTAATTGTCATTGTCTCTTTAGCTGTTCTTTTTCTAAAAAAAAAGTGGAAACATATATATAACATAAACTTTTCCATCTCAACTACTCCCAACTGTACTATTTGGTTGGCATTAATCACATTCACAATGTTATGCTACCCTCACCACTATCCATTACCAGAGCTTTCCCATCACTCTAAACATAAACCTTATACTCATTATGCATTTACTCACCATTTCCCCTTCCCCCGTGCCTCTGGTAACCTTTATTCTACTTTCTCTCTCTAGGAGTTTGCAAATTCTAGCTCTTTCATGTAAGTGAAATAATCCAATAACTGAGCTTAGCAGTCCTAATAGAGAATGGCCTGAGGCAAAAGCATAGGGTCTTCCCCCGACTTTTCTGTGCATGCATCTTATCCTGGGCCTGTGCTTGTAGCCCTAGGAATTCTGCTATTTACATGGATACAAATGTCCTCTTTCCCCTAGGAAACAGTGATTCCTTGTGTCCTGTATGCTACAATGTATATCCTACTTCTTTATTCCAGATGGTTGCAATTTTTTCTCCTACAGTATCCTGCAAAAGAGCTCTGTGAGCCACTTCCAGGTGCAGGGCAAGCTCTGGGCTGGCAAGCCTGTAATGCATGTCCTGGTTCAGTTCTTCAGGTTGCCTCCAGACAGACTGGCACAGACATACTGCACCCTCATATGTACACAAAAGTTCCTCTGCTCCCTCTGAAACTGGGACCAGGTACCGGGAACCTGCACTGGGAGTGAGGGCTGGCTCCACCAGAAGCTGAATAGAGATGGGGGAGGGGCCAGCAAGGACACCACAAGACTTCCTACCATTTTAAAATTGCCTTTTTCTTGATTTGGTGCTCCCCACGTTTACTGCAACCCTTTACAACTGTTTCCTGCAGATTTGAGAAATATATTCCTACCAGTTCTTGCTGGTTGTTCAAAGCTTCTGCAGAGGGTGGAGCCCTGGAGTGTCTCACTCCACCATCTTGATTGTGGTGGGGCCTCCAGTAATATATTTTTAAACGGAGAAATCCCTTTTCTTTCTGAGTAATTCAAAACGATCAAATCAAACTAATTCAAAGCTAAAGATGGCTTTCATATGTAAAATATCCTCTAATTAGTGAGACTTTATAGGAAACCTTTTTAAATGGCTAACTTCTCATTTGAGTCTTATTTTTCTATACAGGAGGATCAATCAGTTCTCCATCACTCCATCACTCTCACTATCAGAAGGGCCAGGCTTCACTTTTTTATGGGTTGGCCTCAATTCTCCAGTCTATTTACCCCTTTTTAAATATAATCAATCAGTGGCTCTACTCCTCCCACATCCATTGTATTTATCAACAAAACCTAAAATTATCCATTTTCTCCATGCAGGAATGTTAAAAGTTACTGGAGAAAGTCAAGTCTCCAGACTGATTGATTCACATTAAAAACATGATCCTAAAGCTCAACCATGCCAGGCAATTTAAAAATGTGTTCCCAGTTATTTTTCTTTCCACTCTCCCTCCAAGAAATAGTGTTCTATTTCATATCCACACCTCCATCCTCAAACCTCCCATAGTAGTTTGCTCTGTCTTACACTTACTTGAATGTATAAAAGCCATCCAGGAATTCCATCTTTCCACCACCAAATCGAGAAAGTGCTTGCATTTATATCTCCTCCCATTTTCTGTGCAGTTATGGTGGTTGTATCCTTTCTCTCATGATAGGCCCATCCTTTCACAAGTATCTGGTCCTATCACTTCTTTTATTATTAAGGTCAGTCCTTCTCCAGTTTTTCCCTTTATCCCCCCACCAATCTCTCTTATTCTGCTGAATTGTTCCCATCAGCCTATAAACATGCTCCATGATTGCTCACCTCTTTTTTATAATCCTTTCTTCCTTCATATCTCTTTCTGGCAACTGTCATTTCTGCTTCCATTTTACAGCAAAAATTATTCAGAGTGACATTCACAGAGACTTCACTTACTCCCCTGCATTTCATTCTTCATTTTAGCTCCTTCTGCCTAACAAAAACTTTCCATTCTAGCCTTTCTAAACCTTTCGGCAGCATTTAATATAGTTGACCACTCTCCTCAGGAACCACTCTCTTCTCGGCCCCTGTGTGTGATGTTACACCCTCTGGGGGTGGGGGAAAGCTTCTAAGATAGTTCCCAATTACATCCGTTTCCTCCTCCTCATGCCCTAGTATGATTCCTAACCCGTGAGTATGGGCAGGACCTAGTGACTTGCTTCCAAATAAACAGAATATGGCAAAAATGATAGGATGTTACTTCTGAGATTAGATTGCAAAAGGACTCTGGCTTCCGTCTTGTTCATCCTCTCTTGCTCTCTCCCTTTTTCACTTCGATAGAGGTCAGCTTACACATGGTAAAAACTGAAGGAGGTGTCTGGCCAGCAGCCAGCAAAGAATTGAATCCTACCAAAAATTACTTGGTGAGCTTGGAAGAGAATCCATCCCAGTCTAGCCTCTAGGTAATTGCAGCCTTGTGCAAGATCCTTAGCCTGAGGTCTCAGTGACAAGGAGCCCAGACTCCTGATACACTGAAACTGTGAGATAATACATATTTGCTGTTTTAAACTGTTAAATTTTAGGGTAAATTTTAGGGGTAAGCAGTCATTGATAACTAATACACTGGGTTTACCTAAGCAGTCAGCAAAGTACAGCCCACAGGCCAAATCCCACCCATCGCCATTTTTGTACAGTTTGCAAACTAAGAATGGTTTTTACATTTTTAAATGGTTGAAAATGAATAAATAGCAGAGTAATATTCTGAGAAATGGGAACATTAGGTGGAATGCAAATTTTTATGTCTGTCCATAAATAAAACTGTATTGGCACACAACCATACACACTCCTTTATGTATTATCTAAGACTGCTTTTGTACAACTGCAGAGTTGAGTGGTTGCAACAGAGCCCTTATGGCAGGGAAAGCCTAAGATATTTACTATTTTGCCCTTTATGGTTCTGACCCCTGCTCTACTTCATTGCCTACTTCTTCTCTACTTCTTGGCTGGCTCCATCCTCTCTGTTCTATCTCTAAACATTGTACTCATGGCTCTCATGGCTCTCTCCTAGGGCTTCTATGTCTTCAAATGTGTGTGTGTGTGCACGTGTCTGTGTGTGGGTGTGTGAATATAGATGGTTTTCAAAAACATGGGAATACTTGGGGTCTCTCTCATTATACTTGTACGCCTATATAAAAACACATTCTATAACATTATTTACATATTATATAATATTAAAATAAATTACATGTATATACCTAACTCCTCACTCCTTCTGTTTCTGCTTCTATATCTAACAAGCTTCTCAAGCTTAACATGTCAAAAATAGAAGCCCTCTGCTTCCTGCCACCTCCGGAACCGGATTACCTTCTATTCTTCCCCATCTCAGTAGATGATACCATTATCCACCCAGACATTGACTGAGCCTCAATTTCTCTCTATTCCTCATCCTGTATATCCAATCCTTCAGTAAGACCTATATGTTTTACTTACAAGATATATCTTGGAATATATTCAATACACCTGAATTAGTTCCCTAAACACAGCATCCATTTCATTTTTTTATCACTTATTGCCATCTATAATTATTTTACTTATTTAAATAATAGCACAATGTTGTTCTCCTCAACTAGAATTTAGACTCCACATGGGCAGGGATCATTTCTGTCTTAAACACCATGGTATCCCCCGTGCCTTCCCACTGTGAGTACATATTGGGCTTTGACAAGTAATTTTTGAATAAATAAACCTGGCAGATGCTTGTTAGTGATAGCTATAGCTCAGAAGGCCATTAATTCACTTTTTAAAAGTTTGTTTTTCTTTTGCCTGTCTGTAACTACATTTAAGAGAAGTACCCACAACTCTTAAAAGAATGGGTAAGAAAGGAAGAAGTTAGTTCCTCTGTTTTTAAATAGAATATTTTGTTAAACTACATATTTTTAGACAACAAATAGCTGTCCTTTTATCAAATAAAATTTGCTATTTTAACCATTTTTTAATCATCATTTTATTGAGATATATTCACATACCACGCAGTCATACAAAACAAATTGTACTTTCGATTGTTTACAGTACCATTACATACTTGTACATTCATCACCTAAATCAATCCCTGACACCTTCATTAGCACACACACAAAAATAACAAGAATAATAATTAGAGGGAAAAAGAGCAATTGAAGTAAAAAAGAACACTGGGTACCTTTGTCTGTTTGTTTCCTTCCCCTATTTTTCTACTCATCCATCCATAAACTAGACAAAGTGGAGTGTGGTCCTTATGGCTTTCCCAATCCCCTTGTCAACCCTCATAAGCTACATTTTTATACAACTGTCTTCGAGATTCATGGGTTCTGGGTTGTAGTTTGATAGTTTCAGGTATCCACCACCAGCTACCCCAATTCTTTAGAACCTATTAACCATTTTTAAAAGGGTATGATTCAGTTGCATTGACTTTCACAATGCTGTGCAACCATCACCACTATTTCCAAAATATGTCATCATATTAGATAGAATCTCTGGACCCAATAAGAAGTAATCCCTCATTTCCCCCTTCCCCAACCCCTGGTAAACTCTAATCTACTTTCTGTCTCTATAAATTCAAAATTTCAGCTATTTCATATAAGTGGAATCATACAATATGTATCCTTTTATGTCTGCCTTATTTCATTTAGCATAATGTTTTCAAGATTTGTCCATGCTATACAATGTATCAGAACTTTACTCCTTTTTATGGCTGAAAAACATTCCATTGTATTTATAGAACACATTTTGTTTAACCATTCATCTGTTAATGGACACTGGGGTTGTTTCCACGTTTTGGCTACTGTGAATAATGCTGCTATGTACACTGGTGTACAAGTACCCATGAGTCTCTATTTTCAATTATTTTGTGTACATACCTGGGAGGGGGATGGCTGGATCTATGTTTCACTTTTTGAGGAACCAACAAACTGTTTTCCACAGTGATTACATGATTTTACATTCCTATAAGCAATGTAAGAGGGTTCCAATTTTTCCACATCCTCTCTAACATTTGTTTTTTGTTTGTTTTAATTACAGCCATCCTACTAGGCATGAAGGGATACCTCATTGTGGTTTTGATTTGTATTTCCTTGATGATTAATGTTGAATATTTTCTCATGTGCTTATTGGCCATTTGTTTATCTTTGGAGAACTGTCTATTCAAATCCTTTGCCTAATTTTTAACTGGGTTATCTTTTTGCTGTTAAGTTGTAGGAGTTCTTTATGTACTCTAGATATCGTTGTATGATTTGCAAATATTTACTCCCATTCTGGATGACACCTTTTCAATCTCTTGATAGTGTTCTTTGGTGTACAAAAGTTTCTAATTTTAATCAAGTCCAAATTATGTATTTTTTCTTTTGTTTCCAGTGTTCTTGATGTCATATTTAAGAAACCACTGTTAAATCCAAGGTCATGAAGATTTGCCCCTATTTTTTCTTCTATGAATTTTATAGTTTTAATTTTTCAATTTTGGTCTTTGAAGTATTTTGAGTTAACTCTTGTATATAGTGTGAGGTAGGGATCCAATTTCATTTTTTGCACATGCTTATCCAGTTTTTCCAGTACAATTTGTTGGAGGGATTGTTCCTTCCCTATTGAATGATTTTGGTACCCCTGCTGAAAAAAACAACCGACCATAAATGTGAGGGCTTATTTCTAGCCTCTCAATTCTATTCCTTTGGTCTATATTTGTATCCATCGGTACCACACTTTTGATTACCGTAGCTTTGTAGTAATTTTTGAAACTGGGAGTGCGAGTCCTCCAACTTTGCTCTTTTTCAAGATTGTTTTGATTATTCTGGGTCACTGGAAACTCTAAGTGAATTTTAGGATGGGTTTTCCCTTTTTTAAAAGAACACTGTTGGGATTTTATAGGGATTGCATTGACTCTGTATATCCCTTTGGGTAGTATTACCATCCTAATAATATTAAGTCTTCCAATCTCTGAACACAGGATGTCTTTCCATTTATTTAGGTCTGCTTTAATTTCTTTCAGTGATTGTTCCAGTTGGCTAGAGCTGCTGTTATGCAAAATACCAGAAATGGATTGGCTTTTATAAAGGGAATTTATTAGGTGACATATTTACAGTTCTAAGGCCATAAAAGTGTCCAAACTAAGGCATCAACAAGAGGATACCTTCACTGAAGGAAGCCGATGGCATCTGCAACACCTCTGCCAGCTGAGAAGGCACATGACCAGCATCTGCTGGTCCTTTGCTCCCGGGTTGTGTTTCAAAAAGGCTTTCTCCAAAATGTCTCTGGGTTTCTGTCTTCACTCCTGTCTCTCAGCTCCTGAGTGTCCTTGCTTCCTTCTCCCAGGATGTTTCTCTCTAAGCATCTGGGGGTCCTCTCTTAGTTTCTCTGGGGCAAACTCTGGGCTTCATCTCTTAGCTTAGCATCTCCAAGCATCTGCAAGCATCAGCCTCTGTGTTGGCTCTTGAGCCTCCTTAAGAACTCCAGTGAACCAATCAAGACCCACCCTGAATGGGTGGTGTCCAACCCTCCATGGAAATAATTCAATCAGAGTTAGCACCCACAGTTGAGTGGGTCAGATCTCCATGGAAACAGTCAATCAAAAGGTTCCACCCTAATCAAGACTAATAAATCTTCCCTCACAAGACTGCATTAAAGGACTTGGCTTTTGTGGGGGATATAATGCATCCAAACCAGCACAGTGATGCTTTATAATTTTCAGTGTACAAGCTTTGTGCCTCCTTGGCTAAACTTATTCCTAAGTATTTCATTCTTTTTGGTGTTATTGTTAGTAGAATTATTTTCTTAATTTCTTTTTGAGATTGTTCAATTGCTAGTGTACTGAAATTCAACTGATTTTTGAACACTAACTTTCTATCCCACAACTTTTCTGATTTCATTTATTAGTTCTAACAGCTTTTTTGTGAGTGAATTCTTTAGGATTTTCTAGATATAAGATTTTGTCTTCTTAAGACTGCTGCTGCAAAGGAGAGGCTAGGTCTGCCTGTAATTGTGCCTAAGAACCTCCTCTCAAATGCCTCTTTGTTGCTTAGATGTGGCCCTCTCTCTCGAGCTAAGCCAACTTGGCAGGTGAAATCACTGCCCTCCCCACTACGTGGGATCAGACACCCAGGGGACTGAATCTCCCTGGCAACATGGAACATGACTCCCAGGGAGGAATGTAGACCCGGCTATGTGGGATGGAGAACATCTTCTTGACCAAAAGGGGGATGTGAAAGGAAATGAAATAAGCTTCAGTGCCAGAGAGATACCAAAAGGAGCCAAGAGGTCACGCTGGTGGGCACTCTTACGCACAATATAGACAACACTTTTTAGGTTCTAATGAATTAGAATAGCTAGCAGTAAATACCTGAAACCATCAAACTACAACCCAGAACCAAGGAACCTTGTGGACAATTGAATAAAAATGTAGCTTATGAGGGGTGACAATGTGACTGGAAAAGCCATATGGACCACACTCCCCTTTGTCCAGTGTATGGATGGATGAGTAGAAAAATGGGGGCAAAAACAAACACCCAGTGTTCTTTTTTTACTTTAATTGCTCTTTTTCACTTTAATTTTTATTGTTATTATTTTTGTGTGTGTGGTGATGAAAATGTTCAAAAATTAATTTTGGTGATGAAAGCACAACTATATAATGGTACTGTGAACAACTGAATGTATTCTTTGTATGACTGCATTGTATGTAAATATATCTCAATAAAAATGAATTTTAAAAAATAAGAGTATCCAGAGGAAATGGAAAAAAAAAAAAAAGATTTTGTCATCTGTGAATAGAGATAGCTTTACTTCTTCATTTCCAGTTTGGATGACTTATTTCTTTGTCTTGCCTAATTGCTCTGGTTAGAACTTCTAGTTTTGTTATTTTATTGATTGAAGAAATGAAGAATATGGTTTGTATAGAAGAATGTATAACCCACAGTTTAAAATTTATAAAAATCTAATGTCGAAAGAGACTGCGGGAAATCTGAGCTGAAGGGATGGACTCAAGCAACAGCCCCAAGGTATTCCAGTTACAGCCCTGGGAAAGTCTGGAAGTTTGGGGTCTTAAAGCTGTCTTCCCTGCCTGAAATGCACAGGGCACAACCCCACCTTCAGGGCTGGCGGACCCAACTGCACACAGAAAAATGGTGCACTGACTGGACCTCCACAAGGTTTGGACGCCCACTCACTGCACAGACAAAGTTGGGAAGAGCTGGCTTGAGGGTAACAGGTGGCTCAGGGGCGCCGTCCGCTGGTAGGTAGGGAAAGTGCACTCCACCAAGCTATAGTTCTGTCAAATTATAGACAGTTGTTCAAATAAGTCTGCATATCCTAAAAGAACCCTATCAAGATAAGCAAATGCCAAGAGGCCAAAAACAACAGAAAATTTAAAAGCATATGAAGAAACCAGAAGATATGGATAACCTAAACACCCCAATCAAAAAACCAGAGAAGAAACAGAACTTGGAGCAATTAATCAAAGAAGTAATCACAAACAAAAAGATCATGGCTCAGGATATAAAGGATATCAAGACCCTAGAAGAGCATAAAGAAGTATTTGCAAGAGTAAATAAAAAATAGATGAGCTTATGGAAATAAAAGAAACTGTTGATCAAATTAAAAAGATCCTGGAAATACATAGCAGCAGATTAGATGAAGTCAAAGAATGAGCAAGCGAACTTGAAGAAAATGTTCTGGAGAGTGAAAGTACAAAAGAACAAATGGAGAAAAAATTCAGAATATTTGAAATGGATCTCAGGGATATGACAGACAACATGAAGTGCACAAATATAAAAATCACTGGTTTTCCAGAAGGGGAAGAGAAGGCAAAGGCCTAGGAAAAGAATTCAAAGACATCGTTGGGGAAAACTTCCCAACCCTTCTAAAAGACATAAATATGCAAATCATAGACATCCAATGAATTCCAAACAGAATAAATCCAAATAAACCCACTCTGAGACATATTCTGATCAGACTGTCAAATGATGAATTGAAGGAGCAAGTTCTGAAAGCAGCAAGAGAGAAGCAATTCATCACATACAAAGGAAACAATATAAGACTAAGGAGTGACTACTCAGCGGCCAACATGGAGGCAAGAAGACAGTGGTATGATGTATTTAAAATTCTGAAAGAGAAAAATTGCCAACCAAGAATTATTTATTGAGCAAAGTTCTCCTTCAAATTTGAGGGAGAGCTTAAAATCTTCGCAGACAAACAAATGCTGAGAGAATTTGCTAACAAGAAACTTGTCCTACAAGAGAGGGAAAAAATATATCTGACAAATAGAAACCAAAGGATATGATGGGTCATTCAAGAAATGCCTTCACAGTAGTAACACTGAATGTGAATTGATTAAACTCCCCAATTAAAAGATATGGATTGGCAGAATGGATTAAAAAATATGAACCATCAATATGCTGCTTACAAGAGACTCATCTTAGAACCAGAGACACAAAGAAATTGAAAGTGAAAGGATGAAAAAAAAATATTCCATGCAAGCTACAGCCAAAAGAAAGCAGGAGTAGCAATATTAATCTCAGATAAAAAAGACTTTAAATGCAAGGGTGTTACAAGAGACAAAGAAGATCACAGAATACTAATAAAAGGGACAATTCAACAGAAGAAATAACAATCATAAATGCCTATGCACCCAATCAAGGTGCACCAAAGCACATGAGACAAACATTGGCAAAACTGAAGGAAGCAATAGATGTTTCCACAATAATTGTGGGAGACTTCAATATATCACTCTCTCCTATAGATAGATCAACCAGACAGAGGAACATAATAAGGAAACTGAAAACCTAAACAATCTGATAAATGAATTTGACTTAACAGACATATATAGAACATTACATCCCAAATCACCAGGATACACATTCTTCTCTAGTGCTCATGGAACTTTCTCCAGAATAGATCAGATGCTGGGCCATAAAACAAGCCTCAATAAATTTTAAAAAATTGAAATTATTCAAAGCGCATTCTCTGATAACAATGGAATACAATTAGAAGTCAATAACCATCAGAGACTTAGAAAAGTCACAAATATCTGGATGTTAAACAATACACTCTTAAACAATTAGTGGGTTGAAGAAACGGCAAGAGAAATTGGAACTCTTATTCATTGTTGGTGGGACTGTATAATGGTACAGCCACTCTGAAAGACGGTCTGGTGGTTCCTTAGAAAACTAGATACAGAGTTACCCTTCGATCTAGCAATTGCACTTCTCGGTATATACCCAGAAGATCTGAAAGCAGTGACATGAACAGATATTTGTACACTGATGTTCATAACAGCATTATTCACAATTGCCACGAGACGGAAACAATCCAAATACCCTTCAACAGAGGAGTGGATAAACAAAATTTGGTATGTACACACGATGGAATTCTACACCGCAGTAAGAGGGAACGAGGCTGTGAAATATATGACAACATGGAAGAAACTTGAAGATGTAATGCTGAGTGAAATAAGCCAGACACAGAGAGATACTGCATGTTACCACTAATGCGAACTCTGTTAAAAATGTAAAATAGATGGTTTATATGGTAGAATGTAGGGGACCTAGTGATATTCAGCAAATAGTGAAGGGGAAATGATAACCCAATAAGAACAGATAAGTTATGGAGTACAAACTTAATATTAAGAGAATGCTCAGGAGCAACAATGGTTTGTTAATTTTGGGGTGGGTATGATAGGAACAAGTTGGCAGAAATGTAGTTATTTTAGGTTATTTGTTTTTCTTATTCTTTTGGTTATTGTTTATTTTCTTGGGGTAGGGTAGGAACATGTTGGAAGCAATGGAGTTATTTTAGGTTATTTGTTTTTCTTTTCTTATTCCTTTGTTTAGTTACGGTTTGTTAATTTTCTTGGGGTATCGTAGGAACACATGGAAGCAACGTAATTATTTTAGGTTATTTGTTTTTTCTCATTCCTTTGTTTTGGTTTTGTTTGAAATGTTGTTTTTTATTGTTTGTTTTTTAATTTTTTGATAGAGTTAAAAAAATTTAAAAAAATCTAACGTCAGTTATCTGTATTATATAAATATATGAGTGAGGATTCTGGGATTTTTCACAGCTGCCTCAATTAACAGTTGTAGAAGGTAAAGTAAGAAAACTCCAGATAATTAATAGATATAAAAGAAAAAAATACCTACAAAGGTATCTGAATCAATAAATCAACTGCACTTAATTTGAGGCCTTGTTACTATTTACCCAAACTAAAGATAACACCTTACATAATAAACTGGATCTACTGTTTTATATCATCATATTTTCCTTTAATTTTACAATTCATGTTCTGATTTTTAATTGATACAGTATATCCTTTGATTAGGTTCTGTAGTGGCCTCTATTACTGTTCGCAGATATACAGTGTCCCTCCATGTTGGAAAATTTTATTTATTCCCATTGAACTCAGACATGGGTGTGATTTGCTTTGTCTGCTAAATGTGAGCAGAAGTGACATGTTCTACTTCTGGGCAGAAACTTTAAAAGTCAGTGTGCCTTTTCCTTCCACCAAAAGGCAAGAAATGTTTCAGGTAGAGGTTATTCCCTAAGTCTGGAAAAGGAATGAATTCTATGTGATGTAGATGTAGTCAATCCAGGATGGACATAAACTTTTAATTGTTTTAAGCTATTAAGATTTTGGAGTCATTTATTATCATAGCATAATCTAGTCTATCCCTATCTTTGAACATTATCTGTATTTGGAACAAGTATAATAAAAGCTTACTAATTACAACATTGATGGGGAGAAGACCATTTTGAATTAGTAAAAGTCAGAGTTGTAGAACATATTAAAGTAACCAAAACTTATTTTCAAATATAACAAGAATCCCAAATGGAGGGCTAAAAAAGACATTGCCAAGTACAAGTTATACTCTCTTAGAAAGGTGGGACACCATGAAATTAAATAATGATATCTGTTAGACACAAGATTGCATCTAACAAGAAATGAAAGATGTTGGCGTGCCAATTGTAGAAGTGGTGTGTTGTTCAACAAATCCATTGTTGAAATGACTGGTGCGGTGTTCAGGCTAAAAGAAGAAAGTGTAGTTGAAGCAGAGGTGTTAGACTGGGGCTTGAAGAAAGTTAGTAGATAGAATGATGATGAAAGAGAGTGGAATATATGCATGAACTTTTTAAAAGGAGAAGGTATTTGAGTGGTATAAGGAATGCCACTTGAGAATTACACTGCACAATTTTAAATAGTTGACTGTCAAGCAAGGTTTACTTCAGTAGCTTTGTATTACTCTAGTTGTGCTATTAGAGTATCTATATAAACCAAAGCTGCAAAAGGCTGAGCACTTGAGGACTAGAAAGAAACCCAAGGGATTAATATTTGTTAGTGTGCCTAAAATGCCCATTGTATTTTACATGCACCAAATTCCCACCAGAGAAAGGAAGCAAGCAGATTAACACACCTAAATTCAGTCCAGAGGCTAAATTCATATCCCTTCGAGCAGAGTTTCATGAGGGATCAACTTCTCTGTGTATACTTCACAATTTTTTTAGTAAATCTATAAACACAATTTAACGTTCATCTGAAGGGACTATTTTGGTATAAATATTGGGGACTATGACAGTATTCATAATGCAATGTACATTCTTGCTTTTGTCCAAAGCAGTAATTCAGGTCAAACCAGAACACTTTGTAGGATTTCAATATGAATGCTAGGCACCTGTGACTTTGAGGACACAGACAATGAGAAATGGTTGAAAAGACTGCTGCTCAGCAGCGTCCAGAGTAATTTCCTCAAAATCTTTCAGTAGTCTCACATTTCACTTTGGATCAAGCTTGAGTACAAGTAGAAAAGTGGTTAGAAATGATCAATGAGCAAGTAATGCCAAAGAAACTGAATGGCCTGGAGAAAAACTGGGAAGTCTACCAATTACAGAAGAAAGTCAGTAAAATAGAGCTTGAAGGTAAAATGCAGGGCACGGAGATGAACAATGCCAAAGCATGGCAAAATAGTACACAAAAAGCCAAACAGGGCCAGCCAGAAAAGACATGTGCAGGAAAAGGAGGACAATAAGAGCACAAGTCCTGCCAGACCCAAATTGAAAACATACTTAGAAATGTCTTTCAGAGGTGAGCCAGATTTTTAGAATTTGTTTTCAAAGATCCAAGAGTATTTGGGGGTGGAGTGAGGTGGAAGGAATGGGAAATGTTTAAGAAAGTATAGAATTTAATTGATTAATGGTTATTTAAATGCTTGTTTTTAACATTACCATACTTTTCTTTAAAAACGAGGGTTTTTTTTTTTTCCCCCTCTTTGAAGAGAAAAGAACTTGAGGGCTAGGATATAATCTGCCCAAGGCTCTGAGTCGGGAGTGGGTGTTGGGCTGGGGAGAGAATCCACACAATAGTAATTGTTGGGAAATATTTGGTTCCCCCGGGGCAACCATGCACCAGCCAGATTTCCAGTGGGTTTCTGAAAAGGCCTCAATGATTCCCTCAAATCTTCTTTTTAAAGATGGCTGACTGTTGGAGCAGGTGCTGAGGCTGCTGGTTAAAGGTCAGCAATTCATCCCTCGAGTTCATCATCCAGGCTACACATGATGGGTTGATGAGAGAGTCCTCTCTGTCCATCAAGTACAAAGAAAAGTTTCCTGCCCAAAGGGAAGAATTCACCTGATCATGGAGCATTGGGAAGAGCTTCTTCTGATTCCATTACAGAAGTTCAAGTCTTAGTGGAATTATTGAAAGCATGTGCTGTTTTAGGAAAACAAAACAAAATAAAACCTGTTTGTTATATTTGTTTACTACTTCAGAATTTGAGGGGGTCCTCTTAATGGACACACATACAGTAGAACTGTCAAAATAAACATGAAATATCTAAAGTGAAATCATGGAGAAGATGGAGAGGAGAGAAATACAAGCTATGAGAGCGACTACAATTGAGCTCTAAAATTAACTCCTCTTGGCAGACAAAACACATCAGGAAATACTATGGGCTATACAGTTATGGTCTGATAAAATTAAGCATGCTAAGTCTTCATGAGAGACAAGACTTGCTCAGATCCAAAATTCAGAGAATGGACTCCACCTCCATCTATGAAATTCATTCTCTTTTCTATCATCACTACCACAAGTCCAGCCCCAACCACCAGGTTTTCTTATTTGGATTACTTTGTATTCAACCAGCATCTATTCCAGCTCCCAAGATAGTTTCCATGTCACAAGAATGGTCTTTTAAAATGTAAATCTGATCACATCTAATTGTTCTAAGGATAAAAACCCCAGCCTGCTCTCCAGCCTAATGATAACACGAGTCCAGGCACTGCTTCACTTGACAGGCTCTCTCCCCTCCCCTCCTTCCTTTCACAACCCTCCACTTTAATAGGTAACTCCTAGTCCCTATTACTTTACACCTGGCTACCTCATGGGTTTTACCCATCTGACCCTGAAGACATTTAAGTGTGCGATGATGCTCTTTTTGGACCAGATCCCAGCACAGGCCAACGTGGCTCTTTAAGGACCAAAAGCACTGCAGCAAAATGACCTATCCAGGCAGTCTCGATTATGAGGTTCTTTTTCATAAATACCAGTAGCCTCTAATAGTTAACAATAATTAAAGGATATAGGCCAACCAATGTAGCCCCACTATGAGGTGTATAAGCAAGACTGAATTCTATGAGACATTCAAACATTTATGTACAAGCAGGCACAGAAACATTTAACTTGCTTTGTAAGCTCAATGACATACCACCTCTCTGTGCTTTCAAGTTCACACCCTGTATTAAAGATTCACTTGAAGGAAGTGTGACAGTATTACAGTCCTGAGATGCTGCTAACATCACGTTGATTTTAGGCAACAAGAGTTCTCCACATCAGTGCCTGAACACAGGACTGGTTTAGCATTAAGCCTGGGCTCCATTCTCTCCAATCCCCTTGGGCTCCATTTTGAAGGACGTAGGCTTTCATGTAAAGGTGGGAAGGCTTTTCTTCACATCTTTAAACACCATTTATTACCCAATGAAACATCATTTCTAACATCCATTACGTTAATTAGAAATCATCTGATGTTAATTGAAGATAAACATAACTGAAGTGCTATAGTAGCCCCTGAAGAATGCATAACCACCATTAGAATGTAGGCTAAAACCAGATAACACACCTATATATACATTATAGTTTCTTAGGTTAAAATATTTTAAAATAATAGGTAAAGACCATGTTACACATATGTAGCATTCCAGAGAGCTAAAATAATATTAAACTAGAACTCAGAAAATTCAGAGAAATGGATTTTTCCATATTAGATATGCTATTCAATATGCTTTTACTTATCTACATTTTGACAGAATTGGAGAGCCATCAGTTCAAAACTGAATTTTCAAGCAGATACTCTCTTCTATGTGCCAGAAAATAACTTCTTTGCTTCATTTGACAAATATTCTGGTGGCAAAGTTAGATATTTAACTATAAAAATCTAAGCAAATGACTTGTTCTTTTATGCTTTCATTTTCCATTCTGTCATCTTCCAGGTCACTGATTCGTTGTTCAACTTCCTCTAGTCTTGTACTATGAGTGTCCAGAATCTTTTTAATTTGGTCAACAGTTTCTTTAATTTCCATAAGATCATCCATTTTTTTATTTAGTCTTGCAATGTCTTCTTTATGCTCTTCTAGGGTCTTCTTGATTTCCTTCATATCCCGTACTATGGTCTCATTGTTCATCTTTAGTTCTTTGAGTAGCTGCTCTAGGTGTGTCTCTTCTGGTCTTTTGATTTGGGTGCTTGGGCTTGGGTTATCCATATCGTCTGGTTTTTTCATATGCTTTATAATTTTCTGTTGTTTTTGGCCTCGTGGCATTTGCTGAACTTGATAGGGTTCTTTTAGGGTTTGTAGACCAGTTGAAGTCCTTATCTCTAATTTATCAGATCTACAGCTTCGTGGAGTACACTTTCTCTAACTAACCAGCAGGTGGCGTCCACGAGCCACCTGTTCTCCACAAGCCAGATCTCCCCTGCTTAGCCTTTTTGGTGAGTGGGGGAGTGAGTCTTGTGGGGCCCAATTGGTGTACCAAGCTTGCGTGTGTAGTTGGTGTTGCCTGCCCTGTATGTGGGGCGTGTTTCTGGGCAGTCGGGGAGGGGGGGTGGCCCTAACAGTCAAATCTCCCTGATGATCCTAGAGTTTTAAAGCTACTGCAATAGTCTAATCCTTCAGTTCAGTCCTGCCACAGTTTGTCTCTGCCACTGACCCACAAGTCTTTGGTATTGGCGTATGGCTCCTGAGACTTGCAAGTGGGCCCCTCTTCCAGGCTGTGCACCCCGGGTCCTCTGTTGAGGGATGACTGTGCTATGTCACAGGTGAGTGCCGTCCCCCCAGGGCAGTTCTGGGCTGCTGGGCTGTGTTGGGAGGCTCCCAGTCTGCTCAAATGATGGCTGAATGGGGCTCTGTTAATTCACACTGCTCCCCCTTCCCAGCTCTGGGACATTCAGCTGAGGTTGCAGGGAAGGCTAATGTCCACGCCCAGTTTTGTGGTGTGTGCCTGTTATTTGAAGCACTTCCGTCACACTGGGTTGTCTGGGGCAGCTCTGGGCTATGGGGCTGGCGATGGGCAGGAGTGTTTCCTGTCCACCAGGATGGTGGCTGTGAGCGGACACCCCCCTTTCCTTGGGAAGTTGTGTTGTTTAGTGAATTTTCTCAGCCACTGGATTATTGCCTTTTGTCTCAGAGCTCTCTTAGTTCTGCTCTTGACTTGATGTGCCCAAATTTCAATTCTTTGAAGCTTTCTGTATTGAGCTTCTTAGAGTAATTGTTTTAGAAAAAGCAAAAAGGATTTAAAAAAAAAAAAAAAAAACAAAAAAACGGCCCTCCTCAGAGATCTAATGGGTTATTGAAATGCTAATAGACAAAGCAACCAGGGCCATTAAGGAAAGGTGCCCTGGGCAGAGAGATCAGCCTTGCTTCGGGATTTGCATATGCGCCTCAAGGCCTGATCTCCGCCCTTCCCCTTTCTGTGTTCACCAGAACTCCAAAAATCCTCTGCTTTTATTTTGGAGTTTTTCGTGTTGTTTTTTTTCTATGCCTGTCTCCTCTCTGCTGGGCTGGCTGCTCTCAGAGTCTCTGGTGTCTGGTCTCAGTCTATCTATGGTTGGAGTTTGAATCAGTAGAATGAGTTTCCCATAAGAGCAGCCACTGCAATTCTCCCTTCTCCTTCCTGGAGCTGACAGCCCCTCCTCCCCCGGGACTGAGCCTGGCAGGGAGGGGCGCGGGTTCCCTGGCCGCAAAAACTTACAGATTTCGCTGATCTCAGCAGTTCCACGTTTTCATGAGTGTTGTATGAAGTATGCCCAAAGACAGATTGCTCTGTGGTGTCCAGTCCACGCAGTTCCTGGCTTTTTACCTACTTTCCTGGGGGAGTAACTAAAACATACAGCTCACCAGTCTGCCATCTTGCCCCGCCTCTATGACTTGTTCTTTTGAATGAACTGAGTTGCAAGATTTTCCTAGAGCAACAGGATGATACTGCTCAAAGTGCTTGTACAAGTAATCAGGTAACACAGAAATGAGTGATGGGGTAGGGAAGACAGTTTTGGCCTATGTGGCCACCCAGGGCCTGGGTCCCCTCCTAAATGGTAATAAGACCCTGGGAACATAACAGCTGTTTAACCAGGACAAAGGTCAAGAAAGTAAACAACCTCCATGGAGGGAAAAGAATGTAATCACGGATGAAAAACATTGATTATATCTTAGTCTTAAACATTAATCTTAATAAAATATCAGGTCTTAAGCCTCTTTAATGATTATATTAGAGGCCTGATGTCCTCATACTACATGGAATGTCTTTGTTCTAAAATCATACACACATTGCCCCTTGCACTCCTATCCCTTTACAGAGTGGTATTCCTCCAGGCCAGCTGCCACCAGAGAACCTCTCCTGTTCGTAAGTCCTAACAAATCTGTGTCCACTTCTGCCCCTGGTGTGTTTTTTGGTCTCACAGCAGCACCAGCCCGTGCTCTGCACAAACTCAGTCTGGACCTGAATAGCCTAGAATTTTAAATTTTCTTTTAATTAAAAAAAACTATTAGAGAAGTTGTAGGTTTTGCCTGGAATTTTTTAAAAATAAAAAATGGGATTATATTAAGTCATGCAATGGAGAAGTCTGAGTAGGATTGCAGCTGGGCAGCACGGTTGATGCAGAGGCTCGACTGCTGTCATCATTGCCTGGAATATTTTAAGGGCAAATATTATTTTTGGCCTTGATAAGAAAACAGGCTTGCTGTGGTTTCCAGAGAATGTCTGATTTTGAACAATGTTGCTTCCAATTGGATGATCTGCTATCAAGTTGATTTTGTAATGTAGGTCATTACATAAATTACTTAAGACCTACATTTTATTATCATTATCATCAATTTGACCCTCATCATCAATTTCATATCAGATGCAATGACCTATTTATCAAATGCTTCCTGAGTATAATGCTATATATGTTTGTACAGAGGTTCACAGAATATGTCAGAAACATGGATTTTGAGGACCTTTTGGTAAAATCATATTTAAATTTTTGCTTCCTCAAGCAAGTTTTCCAGAAGTCCTATACACACAAATCCCTATTAAACATTTGGTGGAGAGGAAAAGAGTATACAGGCCTGTTTTTATGAATTCAAACTATTTATTATTTCACTTAAAAGTATTTATATATTTACAGAGAATATTTTTATTAATGTAAAAACAATTCCATTATATTTTTTTTAACTCAATCAAATCTGAGAGGCTAGATTTATAGATGTCAACCCCATGCCTCTAAATAATCCATTATACTTATATTTATGTAAATATTCAGATGTGTGATATTGTGTAGACAAAGGTTTAGGATGTTGAAATATTTTATCTTGTGCAGTGTGATCCATATAAAAAATTATATATACCATGTGTACAGATATATACACACACAAATTTGCCTGTTGTACATGGACGATGGCTAGAAAATATATAAGTAACTATTAGTGGTGGTAATACTTCTGGGAAATAGTTGATGGGTGATAAAGGAGTTTTTTGGTTTATTTTTATTATGGAAATTTAAAAAAAATTCCAAAGTAGAGCGAATAATAGTTTAACAAATAAGCACACCAGTATTAAGCTTCAATATTCATAAGGTCCCGATCACTCTTGTTTCATTTTTTACCCTCCCAATCTGGCATGGATTATTCTGAAGCAAATCCTAGACACTGCATTATTTCATCACTAATCATTTCAGCATGTAACTGTATAAGTTAAGGAATCATTTAAAAAACATAACAGCATTATAAGCATGTAAAACTCTGAAACATTTCTCAGTTATCATCAAATATTTAGTCAGTGTTTAACTATCCCCATTTATCTCATGTCTCTTTACCATTGGTTTGTTCCAATCAGTTACTAAAATCTATGTACTACACTTTATGTTTCTTTTTAATCTCTAACAGTTCCCTCTTTCTCTTTTTTTCTTTGCCATGTATTTATAGATGAAATCAGTTATTTGCTGTCTATCCATAGAGATTTCAGGGGTCCTTCAGCAGGCCTGTCATCAGCCACTTTTTCTGCCATGTGTAGGAAGGCGGTTTGACATCCTTGGTAACTTCAGGGTCTGTGTGGCTATTCCACCTTGGCCTCAGATGTCTCTAACCTTCTCAAGCTCACTGACTCTGAATTCCTGCCACTTTAGCCTCTCATTCCCATGGCCCTAATCTTGGAATGTTTCATCAATGGGAACTCCTCTGTCTCTGAAACCTTAACTCTCATAGCCCTCTCACTGATCACAATTCTTTCTTTCATAGTACTTACTATGGTATTCTTCATAAATGTTTTCATACACTATTGAGATTACTGATCTCCTAACCTCTGATTTAATACACCTCCAGGTATACTAACTTCCTCCTATGTTCCCTCTCCAGCCTAAACCACAAGATCCATATTCTGAGCCACAACTATTGCTCCTTGTTCCTTTCCCCAGTCTACCTGCAGAACTATCATTTATCAGTCCAAATATTTTCCTTCTACTCCAAGATCCTTCTGGAGAGTATTAGATCTCAGCTTCAATGCCACCTGGCACTTTACTCTCCTATTCCTTCTATGGCTATTCCAAATCTTCCCCTAATTCCTCTTCTCAAGCCCTGACTCAACTCTCTTGCCCTCATTCCCAGTAGGCCTCATTTGAAAAAAATTTTAATGCATTTTTATTGAGCTATATTTGCATAACATACAATCCTTCAAAGTGTACAATCAATTGTTCATAGTTGTGCATTGATCACCACAATCTTTGAACATTTTCATCACTCCAAAAAATGAAACAAAAATTAGAATAAAAAAGAACATCCAAAATATTCCATTCTCATCTTCCCCCCATTGTTCATTTACTTTTTTTCCCACGCTCATTCATTGTTTTTTAACTTTATCAAAAAATTAAAACAGAACAATAAAAAAACATTTCAAACAAAACCAAAACAAAGGAGTAAGAAAAAATAAATAACCTAAAATTGCTATATTGCTTCCAACATGTTCCTACCCTACCCCAAGAAAATAAACAGACTATAACCCAAAAAAAAGGAATAATAAAAACACAAGTAACTTAAAATGACTACATTTCTGTGAACTTGTTCCTATCATATCCCCAGAAATTAACAAACCATAGTCAATCCTGAGCACTCCCGGAACATTAAGTTTACCCTCCATAACTTACCCGTTCTTATTAGATTATCGTTCCCCCTTCACTATTTGCTGTCTATCACTAGGTCCCCTATATTCTACAATATAAACCATTTATTTTACATTTTTCACAGTGTTCACATAAGTGGTAACATACAATATTTCTCTTTTTGTGCCTGGCTTATTTCACTCAGCATTATGTCTTCAAGGTTCATCCACATCGTCATATGTTTCACGACATTGTTTCTTCTTACTGCCGCATAGTATTCCATCGTGTGTGTAAACACATTTTGTTTATCAATGCATCTATTGAAGGACATCTGGGTTGTTTCCCTCTTTTGGCAACTGTGAATACTGCTGCTATGAACATTGGTGTACAGATGTTTGTTCATGTCACTGCTTTCAGATCTTCCAGGTATATACCAAGAAGTGCAACTGCTAGATTGAAGGGTAACTCTACATCTAATTTTCTAAGGAACCACCAGACTGACTTCCAGGGTGTCTGTACCATTATATAGTGCCACCAACAATGAATAAGAGTTCTAATTTCTCCACAACCTCTCCAGCATTTGTAGTTTCCTGTTTGTTTAACGGTAGCCAATCTAATTGGTTAAGATGATATCTCATTGTGGTCTTAATTTGCATCTCCCTAATAGCTAATGAAGATGAACATTTCCCTGTGTTTTTTGGCCATTCATATTTCCTCTTCAGAGAACTGTCTTTTCATATATTTTGCCCATTTTATAATTGGGCTGTCTGTACTACTGTCGTTGAGTTGTAGGATTTCCTTATGTATGCAAGATATCAGTCTTTTGTCAGATACACGGTTTCCAAAAATTCTTTCCCATTGAGTTGGCTGCCTCTTCACCTTTTTGACAAATTCCTTTGAGGTACAGAAACTTCTAAGCTTGAGGAATTCCCATTTATCTATTTTTTCTTTTATTGCCTATGCTTTGGGTGTAAGGTCTAGAAAGTGACCTCCTAATACAAGGCCTTGAAGATGTTTCCTTACGTTATCCTCCAGAGGTTTTATGGTACTGTCTCTTACATTGAGGTCTTTAATCCATTTTGAGTTAATTTTTGTGTAGGGTGTGAGGTAGGGGTCCTCTTTCATTCTTTTGGATATGATTATCCAGCTCTCCCAGCCCCATTTGTTGAATAGACTGTTATGCCCCAGTTCAGTGGTTTTGGGGGCCTTATCAAAAATCAGTTGAAAGTAGATTTGGAGGTATATCTCTGAATCTCAATTCGATTCCATTGATCAATATGTCTATCTTTGTGCCAGGACCATGCTGTTTTGACTACTATGGCTTTATAATAAACTTCAAAGTCAGGGAGTGTAAGTCCTCCCACTTCATTTTTCTTTTTTTAGAATGTTTTTAGCAATTCAAGGCATCCCTTCCAAATAAATTTGATATTTAGCTTTTCCAAGTCTGCAAAGTAGGTTGCTGGAATTTTGACAGGAATTGCACTGAATCTGTAGATGAGTTTGGGTAGAATTGACATCTTAATGACATTTAGCCTTTCTATTGATGAACAAGGAATATTTTCCCATCTTTTTAGGTCCCCTTCTATTTCTTTTAGTAAAGTTATGTAGTTTTCTAGATATAGGTCTTTTACATCCTTGGTTACGTTTATTCCTAGGTACTTGATTTTTAGTTCCTATTGAGAATGGTATCTTTTTCTTAAGTGTCTTTTCAGTTAGGTTATTTCTAGCGTATAGGAACATTACTGACTTATGTGCATTAATCTTGTATCCTGCTACTTTGCTGAATTTGCTTATAAGCTCAAGTAGCTGTGTCATCAATTTCTCAGGGTTTTCCAGACATAGGATAATATCATCTGCAAATAATGACAGTTTTAATTCTTCCCTTCCAATTTGGATGCCTTTTACTTCTTTGTCTTGCCAGATTGCTCTGGCTAGCACTTCTAGCACAATGTTGAATAATAGTGGTGACAGTGGGCATCCTTGTCTCATTCCTGATCTTAGAGGAAAGGCTTTCAGTCTCTCACCATTGAGTACCATACTGGCTGTGGGTTGTTCATATATGCCCTTGATCATACTGAGAAAATGTCCTTCAATTCCTACCTTTTGAAGTGTTTTTATCAAAAAAATGATGCTGGATTTTGTCAAATGTTTTTTGAGCATCCACTGAGATGATCATTTGATTTTTCCCTTTTGCCTTGTTAATGTGTTGTATTTCATTGATTGATTTTCTTATGTTGAACCACCCTTGCATGCCTGGAATGAACCCCACTTGGTCATGGTGTATGATTTTTTTAATTTCTTTGGATTTGATTTGCACATATTTTGTTGAGAATTTTTGTATCTATATTCGTTAGGGAGATTGGCCTATAGTTTTCCTTTCCTGTAGCATCTTAACCTGGTTTTGGTATTACAGTGATGTTAGCTTCATAAAATGAGTTAGGCAGTGTTCCATTTTTTTCAGTGTTTTGAAAGAGTTTAAGTAAGATTGGTGTCAGTTCTTTTTGGAAAGTTTGATAGAATTCCTCTGTGAAGCCATCTGGCCCTGGGCATTTACTTTTGGGAAGCTTTTTGATGACTGATTGGATCACTTTGCTTATGATTGGTTGGTTGAGGTCCTCTATTTCTTCCCTGGTCAGTCTAGGTTGTTCATGTGTTTCCAGGAAATTGTCCATTTCCTCTACATTATCTGGTTTGTTGGCATACAGTTGTTCATAGTATCCTCCTATATATATATTTTTTAATTTCATCTGGATCTGCAGGAATGTTGCCTCTTTCTATTATTTTATTTATTTGGGTCTTCCCTCTTTTTGATCTTGTCAGTCTAGCTAGGGGCTTGTCAATCTTGTTGATCTTCTCAAAGAATCCAGCTTTGGTTTTACTTATTCTATGATCTTTTTGTTGTCTATATCATTTATTTCTGCTTTAATCCTTGTTATTTATTTTCTTCTACTTGGTTTAGGATTAGTTTGCTGTCCATTTTCTAGCTTCTTCAGTTGCTCCATTATTTCTTTGATTTTAGCTCTTTCTTCCTTTTTAGAGCTTCCATTTAGAGCTATAAATTTCCCCCTCAATTCTGCTGTTGCTGCATCCCATAAGTTTTGATATGTTGTGTTCTCATTTTCATTCATCTCTATATATTTAGCAATTTCTCTTGCTACTTCCTCTTTAACCCACTGATTGTTCAGGAGTGTGTTGTTTAGCCTCCAGATATTTGTGAACTTTCTAAGTCTTTGATGGTTATTGAATCCTAATTGTATTCCACTGTGATCAGAAAATGTGCTTTGAATAATTTCAATCATCTTAAATTTATTGAGGCTTGTTTTATGGCCCAGAATTTGATCTATTCTGGAGAAAGTTCCATGAGCACTAGAGAAGAATGTGTATCCTGGTGATCTGGGATGTAATGTTCTATATATGTCTGTTAAGTCAAATCCATTTATCAGATTGTTTAGGTTTTCAATTTCCTTATTGGTCCTCTGTCTGCCTGATCTATCTAGAGGAGACAGTGATGTATTGAAGTCTCCCACAATTATTGTAGAAACATCTATTGCTTCCTTCAGTTTTGCCAATGTTTGTCCCATGTACTTTGGTGAACCTTGATTGGGTGCATAGACATTTATGACTGTTATCTCTTCTTGTTGAATTGTCCCTTTTATTAGTACATAGTGACCTTCTTTGTCTCCTTTAAAGGCTATTTTATCTGAAATTAATATTGCTACTCCTACTTTCTTTTGGGTGTAGCTTGGATGGAATACTTTTTTCCCATCCTTTCACTTTCAATTTCTTTGTGTCTCTGGGTCTAAGATAAATCTCTTGTAAGCAACATATTGATGGTTCAGACTTTTTAATCCATTCTGCCAATCTGTATCTTTTAATTGGGGAGTTTAATTCATTCACATTCAATGTTATTACTATAAAGGCATTTCTTGAATCAGTCATCCTATCCCTTGGTTTTTATTTGTCACATATATTTTTTCCCTCTCTCTTTATATCCTTTAACATATCCTTACTAAAACTCTTCAGTTCTGAGCCTTTCTCCATACCTCTCTCTCTTTTCTTTGTTTCTCTGCTGGTAGGGCTCCCTTTAGTATCTCTTGTAGGGCAGGTCTCTTGTTAGCAAATTCTCTCAGCATTTGTTTATCTGTGAAGATTTAAGCTCTCCCTCAAATATGAAGGAGAGCTTCGCTGGATAAAGAATTCTTGGTTGGCAATTTTTCATTTTCATAATTTTAAATATGTCATACCACTGCCTTCTTGCCTCCATGGTGGCCACTGAGTAGTCACTACTTAGGCTTATCTTGTTTCCTTTGTATGTGGTGAATTGCTTCTCTCTTGCTGCTTTCAGAACTTGCTCCTTCTCTTCAGCATTTGACAATCTGATCAGAATATGTCTTGGAGTGTGTTTATTTGGATTTATTCTGTTTGGAGTTCATTGGGCATGTATGACTTGCATATTTATGTTGTTTAGAAAGGCTGGGAAGTTTGCCCCAATAATTTCTTTTAATACTCCTCCTAGACCTTTACCCTACTCTTCCCTTCTGAAACACCAGTGATTCTTATATTTGTTTGCTTCAGATTGTCCATCATATCCCTGAGATCCATTTCAAATTTTTTTGAGTTTTTTCTCCATTCTTTCTTTCATACTTTCACTTTCAAGCCTTCACTCTTCCAGTTCACTTATTCTTTCCTCCACTTCCTCTAATCTAGTACTGTGTATATCTTTTTAGTTTGATCAACAGTTTCTTTTATTTCCATAACATCATCTATTTTTTTATTTACTCTTGCAAATTCTTCTTTATGCTCTTCTAGGCTCTTCTTCATGTCCTTTATATCCTGTGCCATGATCTCATTGTTTGTGATTACTTCTTTGATTAAGTGTGTCTCCTCTGATTTTTTGATTTGGGTGTTTGAGTTTGGGTTATCCATATCTTCTGGTTTCTTCATATGCTTTAAAATTTTCTGTTGTTTTTGATCTCTTGGCATTTGCTTATATTGATAGGGTTCTTTTAGGGTATGCAGACTTATTTGAACAATTATCTACAACTTGTTAGAGCTACAGCTTCGTGAAGTGCACTTTCCCTAACTTACCAGCATATGGGTTCCCCAAGTGACCTATTATCCTCAACCCAGTTTTCCCCAACTTCGTCTATGCAGCAAGTGGGGGTCTGAATCTTGTGGGTGTCCAATAAATGCACCAAATTTCTGCGTGCAGTTGGTGCAGCCATCCCTGAGCGTGGGGGATGTGCCCTGTGCTTTTAGGGAGGGAAGCTGGCTTTAAGACTCAGATCTCCCAGCTGCTCTTTGAGACTTAAAGCTGTTGCAAGAGTTCAACACTTCGGCTCAGATTCCCCACAGTCTCTCTCGCTGTGGACACACAAGTCCCTGGGACTGGTGTAGGGCCCTTGGGACTTCTGTGTGGGACCACCTCCAAGGAATGTCCTCCACGGGCCTCCGCAGGAGGAAGACTGTACAATGTCACCAGCAAGCGGAATCTGCAAGGGTAGCTCTGGGCCGCGGTGCTGCACAGGGGCAATCCCAGCCCACTGAAAAGATGGCTGTATGGGGAGTGGTAATTTCCCACTCCCATGGACCTCCACCTTCCCTGCTCTAGGACAATTAGCTGCATGTGTGTACACGGCTATTGTCCATGCCAGATACTGAGGCGGGTGCCCGGGGTGTGGAAGGCACTCCCCAGTACGCTCAACTGTGCAGCTCTTGCTGTCATATCGCAGCTGCTTTTGGGGTTTTTAAACTAACTCGCCTCCAAATGCCGACCCCAGTTTTCTCCCCATGGCAGTGTGGCTGCCGTTTCCCCAGCAGCTTCACTCACTCATTTCCGAACACAGACTCTAGGTTTCACCAAGTGCACAGTCACTGTGGATGTAGCAGACCTTGTCCAGCTAGTACAACCGTGGAACTGGTATTCTGGAGCACTTTCTGTCTTTTATCTAGTATTTTTCATGGGGAAGTATTTTGCTCTGTCTTTCCTAATCCACCATCTTGGATCGTCCCTTAGACCTCATTTTTAACTTTGTGTTAATAATGATTCTAATCTGATTCCCTATTAAGTGCTAGGCACTAAGCAAGATGCTTTGAATACATTATCTCATTTACATGTCATAATAGCTCTATGAGTTAGGGATAAAATTATCCCATTTTGCCAAGGAGGAAACTGATTCTGAGAGGTTAAATGATTTATCCATGATTGTCTAGTGTGTGAGTTATTATTTTTGAATAACAAGCTATCCCGTCTCACCGCTTTAAAAATAACAATTATTTTCTATTTTTCATGAGTTTTGGGTCCATCGGCTGGTACTGCAGTTCTGTCATGGGTTTGCTCAAGCTTCTGTTATCAGCTGGCAAGTCAGCAGGGATCTGGCTCATCTAGGATGGCCTGGTTGGAACAATTCAGCTGTGTTCCTTGTGGTCTTTCTTTGGCTATCCTAAGTTTATTCTCATGGGGACTGTAGGAGTTCAAGAAAGGAAATGTAAACACCTATGCACATTTTTAAGACTCTGTTTGCTGTCCCATAGGGCAAAGGAAGTCACATGTCTGAGTCCAGTGTCAGAGTAGGAAGGGACTACAAAGTTGCAGGGCAAAGGGAACCCATTAATTTGGGCTAAAAATGGAACCTATCTACCACATATAACTAATAAGCAGTAGAGATGAGTTTCAAACCTAGATCTCCCTTAACACAGAGTCCATTTTCTTTTCTCTATTCTCCACAGCCTCTTCACCAAGAAAACAAGCAAAAACGCTATGACTTTTCCTCCTCTCACCAACAAATCTGTATCCTTCTATTCTTACTTCTTTTCCTCTCATTTCAGGAAAAAAGTTGTCTCTTCAGTTTTAGTTGTCCCATTTGGACTCTGGGTCATACTTCCCCCTGTCTAATCAAATCAAGGACTTTGATCCTTCAGCCACCTCCATCTCTCCTTTATCTTTAGCCTGCTCTTTGTAGCAGTACTTCTTTTCTCTCATCATATAAATACACTCATCTTTTCTTTTAACCCTTTGATTCTCTTTAGTTTTTCCCATTTCTTCAACTTCTACTTCCCCACTTTCTTACCATCTATTGACCTTCAATCCTGCACAAACTGGTTTCTGCCTCCCTTGCCTCCCATGAAAAGGTTCTTGTCCAAGTCACTAATGATCAAGTTGCTTTTTTTTTTTTTTTTGGTCTGAAGCATTTAAAGAATTAGTAAATTCATTGAGGTAGGTAACAATGAACTATGGAATCCAATTTCTAAATCTCAGTGGCATACCCAATGAAAAGTTTAGTTTTGCCTGTACGTCATGATCTAATAATGCACTTGTTTTTTGGCATTCCATGTGATGATTCATGGCTTTGCACCCCTTTCATTTTGTGGATCCACTGCCCCTAGGAACTTAGGGTCCTCCATGGGACCCCTGCATCTAGCAGCTGAAGAGAAGTGTGTGGAGGACTGTATGGATTGTTAGTAGAGGAGGGATATAGATTTCACGTCTGCTCTAATCCCATTCGCCAGAAGAGAGTTTGCAAGGGAGTCTGGAAAATGCATTGTTGCTGTCTGTTCAGTTGGGTAAAAACTGCTGAGTATTTAGCAAACTGCAAACTGCTCATTCTTTTCAACATGGATTGCCATCCCTCCTTTCTGAAACTCTCTCCTCTCTCTTCCATGACATCATTCTTTCTTGGTTTCCTTCTCATCTTAGGTGCTTGTTTCCCTTCTCCTTCATAGTTCCTCCTTCTTTTCTCCATCCCCTTAACTGTTGTTGTTTCCTAGCATCCTGTTCTTGACTCATTTCTCTGGAACTAGAGCATCTCTTTCTTTCCGTTTGCACCCCCATGTAAAACCTGCTCCTTTTCCTGTAAGTCTCCTTCTGAGGAAATGGCATTACTATCTATCCAGTTACTAAACTAGAAAACTGGAAATGATCCTACATTCCGCCCCCGTCCTCTACAAATGAAGTTTCTCAACCTTGGCACTAATGACATTTGGGGCTGGATAACTGTGGTAGGGAGCTGTCCCTGTGCATAGCAGGATGTTTAGCAGCTTTCATGGCTTCTACTTACTAAATGCCAGTAGCACATCCTCCAGTTGTGACAACCAAAAATGTCACCAGACATTGCCAGATATCCCCTGGCTGGGGTGGGGGTTGGGTGGCAGGGATCACTTCTAGTTGAGAATGACCACTCTATATCATCATCTAGTCCTAGAGATGTGACTTTCTCAACATCTATCCCCTCCATTTCATCATTCTTGTTGCTAATTTTATTAAATCTCTCATCATTTTGCTTTGGATTTCTCCAACAGCCTCCTATCTGGCTGTGGCAGACCCCACAGTCATTCCCAACTCACACAATCCTTGCCACCTTCCACTAAGGAAAAGTGGAATTCTTGTTTTTCAGCCTCCCTTGCATCTAGGGATCGCCAGATGACACAATTTAGCATGGCAAACCCAGGTTCTTGAAAAGGGAGAAAACTGTACTTTAAAGCTAAGAGCAAAATGTTTGGAATCATCCAGCCTGGGTTTTATCTTAGCCTCACTACTTTCAAAGCTGTGTAGCCTTAGGAAGGTTACTTAAACTATGCCCTGTTATTGACGTTAGGATAACATAACAGTGCCTACCTTATAGGATTACTGTGAAGATTATATGACATATAAAGTGTTTAGTACTGTGCATGGCTGAACATACACAGTGGACAAATGGTGGCCATGATGATGGGGATGGCAGTGATATCTCATATCCTGTCCCCAACAACCACTCACCTTTTAAGACTCAGTTCAGGGGAGACATCCTCTGGGAAGTTTTCTCTCACTTTTCCTTCCAAATAAGAAGCCAGGTGTTCCTTGTTTTTCTCCCCCATCTTTCTTCTCTCTCTATATTTCAAGTAGCACAGTACAGTGACCAATCAATATGAAATGCTAAGTAAGTGTTGACTAAATGAGTAAGTGAATGATAGTAGTAGTATACATCAGCCTTGAAAATAACTTCCCTTCCAATTAGCTGGAAGTGATATAATTGTACATCAAATTAGAAAAGAATTCTAACTTTATCAGTTTAGCTACCCATGCTCATCTTTGGGGAAGGTGGACCTTTAAAAAGCTTTAGACAGAGTTAATGTAAATTAAAATTCACCAAAAGATGATTTTTTAAAAAGGAAATTTATTTCATTTGAAAGCATCTATTCCTTACTAGCCTGGCAACTCCAGCCAGCTTTTAAGTAAATTGAAGCCAAGGACCAAATCATTCTTAGTCTATAGAGGAAAAAGATACATTCTTCCAAACTTTGCAGCATCCTTAAAAAAAAAAAAAAAAACTTATTCTAAATAAAATCGTCTAAATTTGGAGAGGAGAGTGACAATTGGGAGCGTTAACTGACAGAGTTAGTTTTAACACTCCATTGATACAGACAGTTTCCAAAAGGAGGAGTTTTCAAAGTTGTTTTGTGGTTAAAGGACTTTTAATTGCATGCACAGGCACATGCACATGCAATCTTATGCTTTTCATCCATCTAGTCTCCATTTAATAAACTTAATAATATTGAAAAATACTTAAATTACCAGAAAAAACAAAGAGCATCTGTAATCTTAATACACTATTTCCATCCCCATCTCTCTGAGGAGGAAGGAGTACCCAACCTCAGCTGGTTAGGAGGACTTGGTGGGGCTTTTCTTCCCGGATTTTGGACCCAACCCAACTCTGATTAAGAAGCCCCTTCTCTAGATCAGAATTTATTGGATCACCTCTTTTGGAGTGAAGGAGTTGTAGGTATCTCTCCAGATTCCTAAAAGAATTATTCTTGAAAGATGACCGGAAATAAATCACTGGAAATTGAGAAATTTCTTATAAGGTCTCCAAGAGAAACCCAAGTCCATTAATCATTAAAAAAAAGGGGGGGGGGCTCGTCTAAGATGCAAACAACCCAGTCTTTAACAGGTACTTTTCACTGGTCCGATCCCATAGTCTCAATGACACTTGGGACTTTCCCTGATGACAACAGCCATTCAAATTATTATCGACTCTCTTCACTTTCTGTGAATCCCCGTCGGTTTGGGAAGGATTGAAACCAACGCGGTAGGGCAAGGGTCGCCCAACAGGCGGTAAGTGGAGCGATCTTCCTAAGCGAGCGTCGCCCTCCCGCATAGCGCTCCATCCCGGCGTCCACCCAACCTCGCGCTTCGGAAGCTGCCCGGGCTCCAGAATGAGCGCCACGGCTCGGCTCGGCCTCTGAGAGCCGGCAAGCGCGCCTCCTTTCCGTCGCCTCCACGCCCACCTCCTCCCGCTATGAATCCCCTCCCCTTGCCAAAGCACGGACTCTCGGGGCCGCACTTATTGTTGGCCGCGTCTATCACTTTGTGGGCCGGCTGACAGGAATGGATGGGCTTGACACACCTTCCAGCCTCCTAGAAGAAAGCCGTCCGGATCTGCATAGAGGGAGGGAGAAACTACCCCGCCGTCCCCAGAACCTACGCCCCGTGGGCCGGAGCAACGCACAGCTTCCCCCTCCTACCCTCACTCCTCCCATCCCTTCAAAAAACGCCCAATCCAAATAAATAATATCGTTCCAACCTCCCATCGTCCTTGGTCCCCTCTCCTCCCCTCTGGCTCAGTGCGCTGCAGCCCTGGGTGAAGAGGCGTCGAGAAGCTGCCGCGCTAGCTGGGTGCAAACCGAACCCGCAAGCGCCGCACTATGTTCCCCAGCGCTGTAGCCGCCCACGCCGGCGCGTACTGGGACGTGCTGGCTTCCTCCGCACTTCTTAACTTCCCCGCAGCGCCGGGCTTTGGCAATCTGGGTAAGAGTTTCCTCATCGAGAACTTGCTGCGGGTAGGCGGCGCCCCGCCGCACGGGCTGCAGCCGCCCCCGCCCCACGGTTCGGCAACCGCGGTAGCAGCCGCCTGCGCGCAGGTTCGGGCCCTGCCTGCTAGCCCCGTTCCCCTCAAGCTGTGCCCTGCGTCCGAACAAGTCAGCCCCGCTGGGGCGCCCTACGGCACGCGGTGGGCTTTTCAAGTGCTCAGCCCCACGGCGGATAGTGCGAGGCTGCCTGGCCGGGCGCCGGGGGACCGAGACTGTACCTTCCAGCCTTCAGCTCCAGGTGAGCCATCTTCTCTCATCTCTAGCCCGCCGGCCCACTTTGGCTCCTCGGCCCCGGGATTTACGCGCGCGGCCGTGCGTAATGCGCCGAAGGCGCCCAAGAACCTGCGCCGCGATTTCAGAGCCGAGGTGGGATGCGCCGAGAGCATCTCGAGCTTTAGTGGAGGTGCCGCTTTGGGAGTAAGGAGGGCACCCCAACTTTTTGTAATTATTTCCCCCCGTTTCATACCACCAGCTTCCAGCTTCCTTCCTATTTCTTTCTTTCGACAAATGGCAGGGCTACCTTGACTTTCTGGCCTTTCTGGGGAAACCCAAAAGGCACCCCTGTGTGGGTCGGAAAAGCCGCTCCAGACCCGAGATCTCTGGGCTCCCCGCACCAGTTTCACGGCAGTTCCCAAGTTCTGCATTTCTGGCCCGCCAGCTGCTGTTCCGCAGGCCGCGAGACCCCGGCTCCCTGGAAAGCTCTTGCTAGGGAGAGCTTAGGCGCAGCGCTGGGTTTTGCCTTTCTAGCTGTTGAGACCATCTGGGCCAGTCAGGAAAACACGCAAAGATCTTCGGAAGGAGAGTTGCGCAAAGTTCTGGTTCCATCTCTCTTACATTTTGGATTGCTTAAAGCTCAAAGAAATCAAGGCAGACTTTTTCTCGTGCAGAGTTGAGACAGCCGACTTGGCAACTGGAATAGGAAGTACACCAAGAGGGTTTGTTTTAAATAAATAGGAATTTATCAAAAGAGGGGTAGTTTTGTTTGTTTTAATTACTGCGTAAAACCTAACTAGAGAGAAGAAGGATGCTGACCGTTTAGTCAAATATTAGCCAAAGCTTATGGAGGGACTGCTGAAGTTGGCTATGATAAAACGGAAGAGTCCTTAGAGACTCAGAAACTGAGATCCAATAGGAATCCTTTTTGTTTTTTTTTTCCTTTTGCTGTGTCCTTAGACGATCTTAACTCATTCACTTAATCCCTATGGATTTGTCCAGAATGACTAATAGACGCTTTTTCAGCAGATTCCATTATCCAAGCAAGCTGCCGAATCAAATTTATTGCTAATGACTTTATAGAATTTAACGTGTTTAAAACCTGTCCTGGTCTTTCGGTTTGAAGTGGTTACTAGTAGAATGGAACAAATATAATCTAATTATATGAGCACCAGTCTCATTCACATAGTGTAAAACTTAAATTCTACAAACCCTTTCGCACCCTGGGAGAGGAAAAAAGACAATTAAGGGAAAATTTCTGTACCTGGGAAATTTTGGCTATTTGGCTCTTTTGGAAGTATTAGGAAAATTAAAAGTCTAAAAAACAGGTTCATGTAGAGAAGCTAGTAAATACTGTCTCATAAAAATAACATTTTAAAGACAATTTGGGGATTTGCATATATTTTGGTTACTTGGCACCGTGTTCATGGAGTTTATTTTTCAAGAATTCTTAAGTTGTAACTGATAGGGATTTTGGTTACTCAACAGTGAGAAGTTTTAGCCGTTGTAGATTTTACGGATTAAATTTAACTAAACTAAAGGTGAATCAAATGTAGATGTTTCAGTAACCCTCGAAAATAGTTTCATACACCTATTCATTTCATTCAAAATGCTTAATGGGCAAAGTGTTTCCTAACTGCAGTCTTTATTTTCAAGAACATATTCATTCTTATATATTTATTAAAGACGGTTTCTTGGAATAATTAGGAGGGTATAATAATTTATATTATTTTATTAAATACCTGAAGATTTAATGTTCTCCTGGGTTCTCCGAGGATATTTAATTTTCATTTGAACAGCCTTTTATTTTTTTAAAAAAACAATCTTGTAAAAATGTATTTGATTTTTGAAACTGGAAAAATATCTAAGGGAGAAAATTAAAAGCTTGTACTACTTCAGAGTTTACCAAGGATTTCACAATTGCCAGCTCCTTTAGGCCTCATAATAGGTAGGTGAGGTAGCTATTGATATCCCAGTTTTTTCTTTAAAGATTATTTCACTTGCCAATTTTGTGCCCACAAATATGTTAGTTAAAACCAGCCTTTACATTCATTTATTTTTATAATTGGACAAAAAACTATTTTTTGAGCGTTACTCCAGTTTCATTTGTGATAAATTCTTGCCTTACCAAATGTTGTGGGAATTCTTTACACATTCTAGAATTATGAATTTATAATGAGTGCCAACAGTTTTAGCTGTCACCTGGAAATTAGGTGAAGATGAAATAGTGATTGATGTGCTATAGAAATTATAAAAGAGATAGAAAAGCTATGTTATATAAATAATCTCTCTGAAATGTTTATGAACCATCAGTTCTGATCTTTTAAGTGTTAACTTGGGAAAGCATCACAAAGTGAGATTTTTAATAATTTTGGCATATCGACCACCCATTTTTTCCACTTTAATTTGTTGAGTGCACCAGTCTAAATGTTGAGTAAGAGATATAAGAAAACCTCAGACCAATGATTTATTTTTAGGTGCTTTGCTTAAATATAGCACTATTTAACTGGGGTTTTTGTGCCTCTACATGGCATTTCAAGTTTATTTTTTCTTATCCACTATTAATTATATCCTATATTTCATTCAGTCAGCAAATGCTTACTGAGTGTCTCTTATGTGTAAGGCTCTGTTTTAAGCCTCATGATAATATGTGATCGAAACATACTTTCCCTGCCCTTGTGGAATTTACATCCCATGTTCTGTACTACTTCAGAGTTTACCAAGTATTTCACAATTGCTAACTCCTTTAGGCTTCATAATAGGCAGGTGAGGTAGCTATTGATATCCCAGTTTTTTCTTTAAAGATTATTTCATCTGCCAATTTTGTTTCTCAGAAGTGTCAGTTTAAACTTCTGTGGACATATGATAGAGAAAAGAATTGCCCCATATCTTCATGCTCCTACCTTAGTCTTTCTCTGAATGTGAGAAACTAATGAGGGATAATGGATAACCAATTACATATTATCACAATAACAAGGCAGATTGTGACTTGTATCTCAGCTCATAAAGAAAGAAATTAGCTCTCCCCTTCAATCGTGCTATAAGACGTGTCTGAAAAGTGGTGACAGTTAAAACAGTAACACAGATTTACAGGTCATGAATGAAAGTATAGCTGTCAGTACTTCATCCCTAAAATTGGCAAGTCTGACTATTTAGAGCAAGAAAAGAAACATTTCATAGTTATATGTTCTCAAGTTTTTTCTTTATGTAGTCTAGTTGAAGAATTTTACTTTAAAAATCAAAGGGCATTTTAGGGCTTGAAAGAGGTACATTTAGCACAGTTGTGGGTAGTAAGCAGGTTCACCTCCAGGGATTGTATCTGAAAAAAAAAAAAAAAAGTTTTTGGATCTATTAGAGTTTATTAATGGAAACCAGGAGGTTTTGCCTGTAAATTGCAATCATTGGAGATTCTTCCTGAGAAGTTTGTTAATTTGTTATTAGGCAAATCTTGGGGTAGATTAAAATATTTATATGTTTTTATATATAAAAGAGGGTCTTGAATTTTGATCAAATATTAACTGAGTAAATGTACAAAGCTGAATAAATATAAATTTCTCTTGGCTATGCCATCAATTTTCTTCAAAATAAGTAGAACAAATAGTCTTGCTTTTTAAATAATATTTTTTATTGTAAACATGTTAGAAAATGTTTGACATAAAAATAATTTCCTGAAAATAACTTCTTTTATTGCCTATTAAATGTACTCCTCATGCTACATATTGGTTTTTTAGGTCAAAATAAAAGGATTGGAAAGCAGATGTTCATTCTGGATGGGCAAGTTGTACTGTACTTTTTTAAAAAAGTAATTTTGTCAAGTAAATTGTACCGTGTAGCGTGGAAGTGGAACCAGATCCATAGTATTTTTTCTTGGAACTCAGGTTGTCACCATTAATATCTAACGTGCATTCTAGTTTTCTTGTCCATCGCCCAGTCCTGGTTATTGTTTACCTAATAATCCTTGACTCTCTTTTGAACTACTTGCACTTAATGTTTTGGGTTCCAATTGGTAGTTTTCTCCTTCTTCATTGAGATATACTGAAAGTGTGCAATAAAAGAGGTTCTCTTACCCTTTAGGGACTAGGGAAATGAGAGGGGTGGCTCAAAGGAGGATTCCAGTTTGACCAAAGACTTTGTGATCTGATTTATTATGCCAAGATTTGTTGTTTTTGTTGCTAGCACCGTGCTGCAGATTTGGTTTGGCAGATGAAAATCACAGAATCTTAAATGTTGATGCTGCTGGTCAGAACCAGGAGGACAAGAATGGGAGATTCAGGGCAGGACACTGATGGAAACCATTAGTGATTCCCTGCTCAGGCCATCACCCCAGCCTTGCTTTGGTGGAATTTGTAGATCGTACCAAATCCATGTTTGTATTATATCTGTATATTCCTTGTAATCTGTTTAACATGCTTTATGTTTAAATTAACATATTAAAAACATTTACATAGTTCATGAGTATCCATCTCTGATCAAATTGTTTTATGGTCTTTAAGTTAAGAAACTTAAAAGTTCTTGGAATGAACAAAACCAGTAGAACTTGCTGACAGTCCTTTTCTGGTACTGATTGAATAGGCCACAGTCCTTACAAAATGATATCTAAGCTGGAACTACATTAGGGTAGCGACTGCTGAGCATTTAACTTAACTCTGACTTTAAAACCTATTCCTCCTCCACCCAGCAACATACACTTCTCTGCATCACTTCAAGAACAAGCGAATCTGAATCTGTTAACAGGTATTGAAGCTATTGAGGCTTAATAGTAAAACAGGAGTAAATCCCACAGACAAGTAGGAACATTTTAGAACATTCCACTTATTTCTTATTCACTTTAGGAATTTGAGGGTTATTTTAAGAGGCACAGTGGTTTGAATGCCCAGAAATGTGAGTATGGATTTATGCAGATTTAGATTTAGGATTCAGAGAGTTCAGGGTTAGATACACGAAATCAAAGAATGTCATATGGATGGGCAATTTAAAGGGATTATCAAGGATGATTTTAGGTACACTTGTTTGTCAATAAATGTGACCCAGATGTTGTAACCTAATCTCTGCGCTAGACTCCTTTGTATTCCTCTTTGGGTGTGCCACCCTACCTGTACTTGTGTCCACCAGAAAAAACCTCTCTTTGCTGTAAGAAGACATTTTTACAGTTAGGTTTGTTGCTGAACAATAGGGATGGTAGCAACTCAAAAGTAAGGGAAACACCTTCCTTGTGTTATTTCTATTTAATAGTTGTGTTCATAAAATGCTTTGAGGTACTTAGCGATGAGAAGTTTTTACAGAAGTGAAATGTTATCATCTTAAAAATATTTAAACAAATATGTCCTTATGTTAGAGCAGATGGTAAGTACTTCATTTAGTCTGAACTCAATCTATTTTCTACCACCATATTTCTGTTATTGACATTGTCCATAACTTCAGATCCATCTTATACCTTTTCAAGGGACTTGATTTGTGACCCTTAATACAGTGTTTGTCCTCTTAATCTTGGGATAACAGAGGATCTATATAAAGTTTTTTATTTTTAATTACAATGATTTTTTTCTCCATAATGAAAGTACAAAACTTTGAAGTCAATTTGAGTAACTTCAAGTTTTCATTCAGCTGCACCTGGAGTCTGTCAAGAATTAAAAGGCAAATTATAAAAAGAAACAATATGATTTTTATCTAGGAACGCTTGTTAGAATCCTCATTAGAGCATGTTTCTATTTTATTCTTTCTTGGTAAGAAATTGGATTTTTGCCTTAACGCATAACATGCTTACCAGACCCTTGTATATTTTATTCCAAAATATTTTGTTTTACTTTCAGTAATGTTTCCACTTTTAATGAAATCTCTGCCTTTCATTCTTTTTAGCCTCCAGTCAATACTTGATTTGGCAATGCTGATTGATTCATCACTTTACATACAGTTACCTTAACTGATTTCATTTTTAATAGCATTATTCATTTTGTCAACCAGCTATTCGTTTGGAATATGTCAGGGGCACACTTTTGTGAGTTATGTGAATAGTAAATTTAAGGGACTAAAATTCTCTCTGAAGTCTAAGATCAAAAAGGCTCTATAAGTTTTTAGACTTTTCTTTTAGTACCAAAGCATCCAGAAAAAGAAAAAAAAAAAAAAAAGCTCACTCAGTCCTCTGGATGTCTTTTTCCATATATTGCTACGCCTTTATTTATAAATATCTCAAGGATCAACTAGGATTTCCAATTTTCTGTTGTGTCTTCAGGCAGCATGCCTTGACAACCTTAATTATATTAATTCTAAGCCATTATCAGAAATAGATATACAGTATATACATTTTGTAGTCCTCTTGAAAAGAGAAAATTTCTTCTTTAAATCTCTAAAATATTTAAAAAATTAAAACATGTAAAGGAGTTAGTAAGTTATTCTTTGGGAAATTTTATGTCCATTAAGAACAGAGTAAAATCCATGCCTGCTGGCAAAATTTTTAATAGACTAACCTAACTCTAGATTGAGTTTAGGTGCCTTGAACAATTCTTCAGTCATATTGGATCTGAAATGAAAAGACAGTGTGATTCTTCAAAGCAGGAACACAGCCTCGCCTATTTGTTTACATATTTCCTATAGCTGCTTTTGTACTATGGTTGCAGAGTTGAGTAGTTGCCACAGAGATTGTATGGCTTGCAAAGCCTAAAGTATTTATTACCTGGCCCTTTATAATGAAAGTGTGCCAAGGCCTGCTCCAAAACCAAATGGCAAATTGGGTAAGTTTTAAAATACTTTGTAGTCTTCTAAAATACTGTCTAAGCTTTAGCAGCATTTCTATAATTTTAAAGTTTAAAGTGTAAAGTCTTTGTATTACTAATTGCATAACCCTAAGCAACTCATATAACTTCTTTGAGCTCTCTGTTTCCTCATTTCAAAATGAGAGCAGATCTTAGTATGAGCATTTGACTTCTAAGTACATACTTTGAAAATCCTATTAATAAGATACAACAAAATCTGTGAAAGGTTCCCTTCTACCATTCCCCCACAGGTAAAATATTGGGGAAAGGGGTTTGGCAGTGTAAGAAACCATCCTGAAACTTAGTGGCTTAAAGGAACAACTTATTTTTTTCTCTCTCAGTTTTGTGGGTTAACTGGGCTCAGCTGGGAGGTTCTCACTTGGACTCTCACACCTTCGTAGTTAGCTGCTGGACTGGGCTCGCTGTCCAAGGTGGTACACTCATATGGCTGGTAGGTAATGCTGGCTGTGATGCTGGATGCTCATCTAGAGCTGGTCATTGCAACAGCCACTGTTGGCCTCTCCATGGGAGGAGTGCCAAATAATTTGCATCCATTTTAGATATGCCGAAGGGTGAAATCACAGTAACCACCACTGGACACAATTCCAGCTAGGTCTGTCTCCTGCTGGAGTAGACTAAGGCAGAAATAACCACATAGAGTGGTACAGCTAGGAGCTTGTTGCTGTTTGCTAATGCTGCCATTATGCAAAATACCAGAAATGGACTGGTTTTTATAAAAGGGTTTTATTTGGTTACAACTTTAGAGTTCCAACGCCATAAAAGTGTCTAAACTAAGGCATCAACAAGAGGATACTTTTACTGAAGAACAGCCAATGGCATCCGGAACACCTCTGTCAGCTGGGAAGGCACATGGCTGGCATCTGCTGTTCCTTTGTTCCCAGGTTGCGTTTCAAAATGGCTTTCTCCAATACATCTCTGAGTCTCTCTTAGCTTCTCCAGGGCAAACTCTGGGCTTCATCTCTTAGCTTAGCCTCCCCAAACGTCCTTCTGTCTGCATCTCCAATCATCTCTAAGTGTCAGCAAGCATCTGGGTCTGTGTTGGCTCTTAGCTTCTCTCTTAAATACTCCAGTGAACTAATCAGGACCCACCCTGAATGGGTGGGGCCACACCTCCATGGAAATAATCTAATCAGAATTATTGCCCACACTTGGGTGAGTCACATCTCCATGGAAACAGTCAAAAGTTTACACCCTAATCAAAAGACTAATAAGTCTGCCCCCACAAGATTGCATTAAAGAAAATGGCTTTTGGGGGGCATAATATATCCAAACTGGCACAGAGCTCAAGGAGCCTCCACAAAGTTTTGAGAGTGGTAGGTACTATTCTGTCATGATATTCTCTTCTGTGACATAGTCTTTATAATAAAAAGAGCAAGGGATTTCCCCAAATTGAAATTTTTTTTCAGAACCAGCTTCTTGAGGCTCCTCGAAGACAGCAGAGGTGCAGACCCTGAGCACCTCTGATGGTTACAATGAACAAGGGTCCCCAGCTTGGGGAGAAGTTCCTGAATGCTGGCCAGACCCCATTCTCCTGTTGCTGTCGTCATGAGAATATATAGAAGATACTGGTGGAAGCATCAAACAAACAAATTACCTATCAGCAGATCATTACTGCAGTAGCAGCCTACCCTTTAGCCCCTCCTTATTCTGCTACATCTCATCCAACACTGCCAGGAGAATTTCCCCCCCAAAATTCTTGTCATATTACCAAGCTACTCAGGAAAACCTTAATGTTTCCCATTTATCAGATCAAATAAAAATACTAAATTTGGCCTTCAAGACCATTCCATCAGCCGCTTTGAACTCTTCTCACTTCATCACTAAAGTTCACCATTTAGACATCCCCCCAGCAGCCAGGCTGGTCGCCTTAACGTGCACCAGATGCCACCACTATCTTTGTCTCCTTTTTTTTGTTCATGGGATCTTTCCTTCCTTTGCCATATACCTTCCAAGTACTTTCCAGGTCAAGATCCAGATTAAGATTTTTCTCCTGCTTAAAGCCTTCTTTGACCAAGACTTCTTAACAATATTATTTTCTTTTACTTGCTTCTATATCTTAGAGAAGTCTGTACCATACTGCTTTTTTCTGTGCTGTCATAGAGTTGGTCTCAAATTATATAGTAATGATGGTAGTAAAGGCTAATATGTATTGAGTGCTTGCTATATATGGCATTTTTTTGTGTGTGTTTTCAGTGGTCTAATCCTGGTTACACATTATAATCTCCCATGGAGCTTTTGAAAAAAATGCTGTGCTCAGGACCCCATTCCTGGCCATCCTGATTTAGCCCAACTGGGGTGTAGCCTAGGCAGATGTAGCTTTAAAAGCCCCCAGATGATTCTAGTGTGCATTCAGAGTTGAGAACCATTGGTTAAGGAAACTGGCATTGGGAATATTTTCAGATCTCATCTCCTTCTTGGGGAATGCCTGGGATTTGACAGAACAGAGTTGGACTTGGAGTACTGAAGAGTACTGAGGAATTTACGTTTCATTTCTTAGCCTGCAGATTTGAATCTGTATGTTAAGGAACATTAAAATATAAATTCCTCCAAGAAGAGAAACAATCCTTTGTATCCTCGTCTTTATAGTCCCAGCACATAGTGCAATACTTGGCACTTTAATAGATATGCAACAAATATTATTTGTATAGAATTAAAAGGACAGACTCAAACAAGGAGACACTACACTTGATTTATCCTCCCATGAGCTGTACTTTGGTTTTCTGTCTCTAAACTTCTCTTGAGGTTAAAAAAAAAAAAAAAAAAAAAATGCTGGCTTTTGTTGTTTTCTAATAAGCAGAAGAGTAAGGATAAATTTACCTAACTTGCTTCGCCTTGTGATTGAAAGCAAGGTTTGCAATTGGATCACATAAATGAAAATTTAACTTCCATACTTACTGAGTGATAAAGTAAAACTCCATTAGATAATTCATACTTCTTAGGGCCAACCACTCAAGACAGGTGATTTCCATACCACAAAGTCTCGTTTTTTGGTCCAACCTGTTCCAGACAAACTCTGTTCATTTTTGTGCTCTTTTCAGGTCATAAGTTTAGAGTGTTTTTTTTTTTTTTTATTCCCATTGACCATGTACCCAACACCTGAAGGAGATTATTAAAACCATACCTCTGAAATTATTTAATTCCCTGTTACTCTTCCCCAGAGGTATTTTTTGACAGTTTGGTTTGCCATAGTAAAACATCTTGAAATCTTCTCTCATTCCTCCTCATCTGTCTTAAAATGTGCTGCCCGATCTTCATAGCATTGCAGTAAGGAAGTTCTTGAAATTTGTTCTAAGGTTTTATTGGTGGTCTTTAGTATTCTTTCTTTGCAATATCAGCTCAAGTCAGTTAGTACCATGGTTTACATTGACAATAAAAAGAATTTCATCCCATTCAGACACCTCTTATTCTGCCCCATCAGTAAAGAAGGGCAAAAAAGACAAAAAAAAAAAAAAAAAAAAAAAAAAAAAAAATCAATTATTGTTTTCTGGACAACAGAATTTTGAAATTAACGTTTCTGTCTTTATGCTTGTAACCATCCTTGGCTTTGGATCTAGTTGTTTTACCTCAGAACCATCTAATTAGTTAAGCTGAGAAACATGAGGCCAGTCCTCCATTAGGCTGGCTGCAAGGTTCCCCTCTTGTATATATTCACAATAATTGTTAGATACTTTGATTCTGTGTCTTCAGATAAACCAAAATGTCTGATGAAGAAGTGGAAAGTTCATGAAGTTTTCTGTGAATACGTGATTTTAGTTATTTGGACTCCCAGTTTAGTGCCAAAAATTTTAAGTCATTTGTTTGTAACTTGTAACAGTTTCCCAGGGAAACTGAAAGTGAGATTTGTTGGCAGTGCACAAAATTTGGAATATCCTGAAGTGTTATGTACTAATAGAACATAACATCATGCTGTAGAACCTGACCAGGGTGCATTTTTCCTTAGGAAAAGCTATTTGTTTTTCTCTTTTGGAAAGCTTGGAAGATTCGTCCCCCAGAAAGGGCTCCAGCTCTTACTGAATAACTGGCAAAGTGACATCCTGTCACTCACAGCTAATTACTAAATATTAAAAACCTTTATTGTTTCCCCTGCCTTTCTTTTTGAAGTTAGTTAAAAGCTGTCATCATAATCACTTTCCAGATGCATGCCCACTGGAGGCTGAATGTTAAAGAAAGATGAGCTATTATGTGTTAAACACTTAGTCCACTGCCTGACACATACTAGGCAATCCCTAAATATTATTATCCTTACAAATGTTGTTTGGTAAGCTTACAATGTATCAGTCCTAACATGATGAATGATGAAGTAACCTCATCTAGATTGTATTCATGTGTTTTGAAATGCATGTCATCCAGAATGAAATTGCCTTGTTGTCTGCCTTTTTCAGAGCATCTTCAAAGTAGTTCTTAATGGCTTGCAAAAGTTTTAAACATCTGTCAACCTGTCACTTTGTTTTCATCAAATTTGAGTTTCTACTTTTGCTCATTGCTTTAAAAAGTATGTGGTTTGCAAACGTTTAAAAATATAATGCACACATATATAGGAATAAATGTAAATATATATATCAAAATATTTTAAAAAATATTTTAATGCATTGCACTGTGTTAAATGGTTACTTCCTGAGGCCATTCAGCACTCCTGCAATCACGAGCTCAGCTGGATTAGCATTTGATTTATGTCAAAGTTGGAGCACATAAAAAAAAAATGGAGCACTTAATTGGAATTTCACAGTGATTTCCACATAAACCAGCTTAAACAAGGTGTATTTGTGTATAGCAATCAGGAATTGACTAATCGCCTGTGTAAATATATGTGTGTCAAAGAGGTGATTTAGAATGGTGAAGAGATTCTGCACAATAGAACTTCAAGCCTGGATTTGTCACAAAATATAACAAACAGTAATTTAGCCAAAATGGATTGTTACTGTATGTAGCATGATACTTTGATTACAGTGCTACTATATTAAGATAGGGTAAATTGTGTAATGTTCAATTAATAATGTTTTTCTGGTTAAATTTAACATTAAGATCATACATTTCAGAACCTCATTTATCACAAACTATTTTACATTTTTATCCTTTATCTTTCCATTTATAAGTCCATTGGGCTAGACTCTGAAAAACATTTTGGCTAGAATAGGAAAATTTGCAAATTAAACATATCCTGTATCCTTATTTCTGTGGTATCACTAGGGTACTATCTTAGTTTCTATGCTCTGTATTTAGCAAAAATGGTTCTCTATTTGTATTTTTAGCTATCATGGTAAATGTTTAATTTTCTGTGGATCCATGTAAATGCAACATTGCTGAGTCTTTTTCTTTTTTCTTCTACCTTAATTTTAAAAATGCCAAACAGCACAGCAGCCATAATTTCATTATCTCTGGAGTGCTTATTTTGGAAGTAAGTTAACTAACAGAGATGCTTGAGAATAAACGTAATGAAGTGAATTTTATACTTAGAAATGTGTTTCCATATATCCATGGAAATAATGAAAAATATAAACCTGCCTAAATAATGCTGAATTCTTGTAATATAATTTAAATTCAATGAAATAATTTATCATTTCTATGATGGTTTTATAATCAGTGTAAAACAACTTATGATAAACCAAACTTTTTGAAAAATCATGGAACTTTTTGAACACAAAAATGGGTCTCCTTTTCACACCATTGCTTAGTTGTCAAATTTAAAAAGCAGCATTGAAACAGTTTGCTCTTTAAAAATCAAGATATTAGAAGACTATAAACATTAATACTGACAACTTCAGTTTTTTTTCATAAGAAGAAAACTATATTTATCATTTATTTGTAATTCCAAGGCATTCAGAACCCTTAGACACTGTAAAATTATTATTGGGTGATACATGTATTTTGAATATCCTTCAATGATATGGGTGAAATACATGCTTGTTAGTTAGGTAAAATAACAAGCCTGAAATTACTGCATTCTTGAAAAAGGTATGTATTCATATTGAAACAGTGTTTACTGTATGTGCTTAAGAAAAGGAAGAAGGTGCCACTTGAATATGAAGAGGAAGTAATAAAAATATTTATTTTCAAGTCATGTTCTGTATTTCAAGGTCATCTGTTATGGAAGCAGTCAGGAGACAAGGAGCAGGTGAGGAGTTAGTTCCTGATCTTTATTCTTTACCTCAGAAGAACAATAGCTAGCTTAGTTTGCAAATCATTTGTTCATTTACCAAAAATGTATTGACTGTTTAGAATGTGCCAGGCACTCTGCTGGGTATGTTATGGTAAAAGCAAGTGCCTACTTTCAAGAAATCTCAACCCATATTTATATTGTATTAAACCCATCATATTAAAGGACATGGTGTATTTAAGGTACTTAACCAAAGTCTGGCATATAGTAAGTGTGCAATAAGGGAGAACTTTTATTAATGTTCTGTGCCATCCTTCCTAATTATTTTTCATCTATTGAGAAAAGAAGTTTAAAATTTCACTTGCTGTATTTACAAGAGTAATGATAATTATTCCATGTGCATCCACTGAAAATTTTATTAATTGCATTCTTTAATAAAATGAGCAGAACAAAATTACATGGTAACTCCCTATGCTATAAACACAAATGCTTTCAGGTTAACTAGATTCGTTTGAGATAAAATGTTATTTCTAAATACTTTTAACATGTAAGTGTGATCAAAACTATGTTTGTAAAATACCACTTTTTGTTTATGAGGTTGCTTTTTAAAGAAACTGTTGCCATCTTTGGGATCCAGCCAACTATACGTTCCAAAGAACTTCTGAAAAAGAAACGATAGAGTGATATCTCTCTAAAAAAAATTAAACATAAGCACGTAATACTCAGATTTTTTCTTGGTAAGCATAATACCCAGAGCTGCACTGTTCAGTATGTTAGGCCTTGTCACATGAATCTATTTAAATTTAATTTAATTGAAAATTTTATTTACCCAGTCACACTAGCCATATTTCCAGTGCTTAGGAGCCACATGTGGCTAGTGGATATCATATTGGACAGTGCTGATATAGAACATTTCCATCATCGCAGTTAGTTTTATTTGACAGTGCCGACTTAAGAGTATTTTAAGTAAAGGAATATTTGATATTTATAATTATGGCCATACAGAAAATGAAGTAGTAAGTCTGGTGTTTGATTCTTTGAGTCTTTCTACCACATATTCCAAATCTTGATAAAATTATTTGGCAAGCTCTTTGTTAGAGCCTATTTAAGATGATTTTAACTTCAGTAAAATTATAGCTAACTAGCCAACTAACTGACTAACGACTGAGAAAATGAAGTGCTTTTCCTTAATGGCTTTTAGGGAACTGGAGTTTTGAATATTGTCTAAAAGAAATGGATAATCAATGAGATCAATGCTTTTTCTGCAGCGCCTTCCAAACCTTTTTTTCTGAGTGCCCCGCCATTCTGCTCGGCTTGCTGCGGTGGGTCCTGTCGGCGCCCTGCATCCCCCACTGCTTTTTCAAGTAAGTTTTTATGCTTCATCAGCAATGCCTCAGTTATTCTGTAAACCAAAGCAGCAGGATTTAATGTGCTCTGGAAAACTAATTGGTAATGCAATGGCAAGGAGCTAATTTCTCACTAAAAATCACAGCAATCCTATTCAGGAGGTTTGCAGAGATTTATCAGACCTCGGCACACTGAGCAATTGTGAGTGATTTCTAATGGCATTGAAAACCCAGGGCTGACACACCAAGGAAAGCTACTTGTTTTCCATTTGATATAAAAGATCTTGGAGGCACCAGTTTGGCTCTTTTTGAAACATGTAGCAATACTTGTTTAAAGAAGAGAAAAGAAAGGAAAGAAAGGCTAAGAAGTTGTGCTGTGTAAAATTTCCATTCAGCTTAAAATATGACATTGAAAATCACTAGGAGTCTCTTGAGAATAATTTAACATTGTCAAGATTTGAAAAGGAGATACACATCTCCTCTTTATTATCTTGAAGAAAGTCATCCATAACTTAGAGCCTTAGGAATTATTTTCACGAGAACTCTTCTCCAAACGTTATAAAAGCAAAATCGTAACATCTGAAGGGGTGGAGTGAGAATGACAAACTTTCAGATACTGGTGGAGCACGCACATGCATACACCCCCAAAGAAATACGTATTTAGCTAAAACGTAAATAAAGTTCACCATAGTCTTGAGATTTCTAGGTCAGATAAGAATTTATAGGCAGAGAATTTTAGTTTATGATAAGGAAGTCCAGTGGAGAGGAATCTGTTTGTTTCAGTTGCCCAAGAGAAAACATGTATTCAGGTTAACAGCTCTGTCAGGTGAAAAGTGAAAGAGGAGTGAGTCATTCTGAAGTACGGGGCTCTATCACGGTTGAATTCAGATCCCTGCTGCCTCTGTGCATGTGTTTTATGAACGTTTCAGGAGAACAGTTGCTCCACAGAATGATTCCTGACAAGTGAGGCAGCAAATGCTGGCCGTTTAATGAGCTGCAGGCCTCTGAGCGTCTTTTTAGGGGGCTGATACTTTCCCACAGAGAATTTCACATGGCTGGGACCGGTCACAATGGACGGCAGACCCGTGACCAATCGTCACTTTCACTTGACTCATCCACACGCGACCTCACCACGATTTTTCACTGTGCAGATGAACTTTAGGAACCATTTCACATGGAAAAGGCTTGGGCAAGGGTCAGTTGCCCTTTTGTATGGTCATAAAGCAAGGCTCTGTGTGTCAGTCTTTTCTCCTGTCTCACATTCCAAGTGAATTTCTGGAGACCATTTAAAGCACTTGACTGAAAAATAAAGCAGTGAATGAAACTGACTTTTATAGACTCATTCTAGCTCATCTTCCCATATAACCCTGTCCACCTGAAAAGGGATTTAGTGGATGAGCTGAGTGTATACAGGGACTTGCTGAATACATAGGGTCCATTGTCAACAGCAGGGATTGTTTATTAACCAGGACTGATACACTGCTATTTTGGAAGTGACCTATTAATTGTCCATTTAACTTGAATGTATTGAATTCAAATAGAAAAATAGAAACCATGACTAAACCTTTTACTCGCTCCTTCAAGGTGGTCTCTGATGAGGGCAATTGAAAGCCGTTGTGCAAATTAAAGAGACACTTATCAACATGCATGAGGGTATCAGGAAAAGACTTCTGGTGTGAAGATTCAAAATCCAGATATCTGATGCCTCGTCATAGTGGCATCTGCACAGAATTAAATCTTTTGGTTTTAAATTCCAGCAGTGGAGATTAAAAGAGGTCCCACAGTTATTTTCAGTTATTTCATCCTGATATAATAAGTGGTCTTTTACTTTAGAAAGTCTCTGGCAATGTAGTTCAGGTAAATGGAAATGGAAAAAAAAAACTTCCATGTAACAGGTGGACTTTCATGTGTGTGTGTGTATGTATTTTTATAGTGGTGTTTTAAGAGTCACTATGACATAAAAGTATACTAATATGTGGATCAGCTTAGTAAACAGAGAAACATCTAGAGATAAATTTCCTAGATAACTTGATCTTCTCAACTGCTTGAATAATTACTTTAACCAGGTCTCATTTTCCTCCATCTGCTTCTTAGTTCTTCTGTTTTGTGCCTTTTGCATAACTGGTATAAATTGTGGTGTCTGTCCCTGCACTGCAGGCTTATAAAGTTCTCCATTTTTCTTTTTTTTTTTTTTAATAAAATGTACAAGCTGAAAATCAGCACAGCTGAGATAAGGATAGAAAATGCCATGTCTGGTTTGTCTCCATTCAGAAGTTGGCATTTACAAATACTTTAGAGATGCCATGAGTGTATTTCAAAAACTGTGGTGTCTCATGTTATTAGTTATACGTCTAAAATGAATTTCTGATTTTCTTCTTTACAATCTTCATTCTTATTGGCATCAAATAATAAAGAAATGGCAGAATGATGTTGTCAATAAAAAACAATTAGTAAGAACAGTTAAGAACATTTATAACTATACTGTAATCCTTTTTACTTAAGGCATTTACTAGATTTTTTTCATTTCCTTTTGTAATAAGAATGATTTTTATGCCTAAGCATTTAAATTTTTTTCCATTGTACAAAAGAAGGAAAAATGAACTGTCCAAATAAACTGGCATTAGGTTTCAGCATGGACAACCATGTAGAATCAGATCAACAGGTCTGTAACTGTGCAAATGAAATACCACTTTGACTCTTTTAACATGATTCATTGGTTTAATGTTGATTTAGTTTTCCTTGTTAACATCTTACATTTATAATTGACTCGTTGCAATGTGGAAACAATCATTCATCCAGTGCGCTTCTCACATGTAGTAAATAGTTTAACAGGCTGTTTAAGCACAATTCTTACAGTGGGGAAAAATTAAAAGGCAGTGGTAAAAGTCTTCCCAACTCCCCCAAAACAGGGTATGGAAAGCCTTTGAAATTACATCCATAAGGTTCTTTTCAATATAACACTTTTCTCCTTGGCTAAAGTGAAATGGAATTTATGCAGATAATAATAACCTTGCAAAAGCTACCTGAAAAAGGATAGGAGTCTTAAGTACGTAAACCAGCTAATTGGATTAATCAGATAGTTCTTTCCGTTTATCTTTGAATGCCCAACTTGAATCTGATGTTTCGAGGATTTTATATCTAAAAAGCCAAAGCTTAAATCTGGACCATTATTGTTAACCTCTGAGCATGGAAAATATTCTTCTGGGACAAACTGCGTGACCTTTTTCTAAGGAGGTGGACTTAATATTCTACATTTTGAAATCATGTCTTCCCTTCTTTGTTAAAACTTAAAAGAGCATAATATATAGTCCAAGCTTGGATTTAGGATTTCTGTTGAAGAAATCAGGGGAAAGTCATCATTTTTATGATTGTAAATCTGGATTGTTCCTGTGAGTTTCATTGTCAAAGGTGGGTAATGATGGGATTAGTTTTCTTGCCACCTGGCCTCCCTGAATTTCTTTTATTGCTCTAACTAGAGTGGTGAGTCAGCTGAAGAAGTTGACCAAGACGTGTGGAAATTCATAAAAGTTTCTTTATGCAGATTTAACTTTATCACTCTAAGATCTTCAGGGGACGGCAGCATTTTGCTCTAATAGAGAAAGAAGCCTAATTATATTGTCTAAAATGTTAATGGAGTTTGTGCAGTAAATTGAAAACAGGTATTGACTTCTCAGTAGTGAAGGGAGGGGTGTTTCCTAGATAAATGACATTTGGTCAACCAGGAGGAGTGTTTAAAGGAGTCAGAGACTCAATGACAATAGGTTTTCTAAGTTGATGGCTCTATTCAGCAGCTCTAAAGAGACAGTAATGTTGCCAGTATGGAGTTCCCTTTCTCCCTAAATGTTCATAAACAGTTGGGCTGGGGGACTTCTTAGTGATACATGGTGCTTGTCCCCGAGCTTGTCTATAGCCCTTGTCTGAATTTAACATGAAATCTAATAGGGCTGCTTATAAAGTCCTGATTTTAGGTTCCCAAAACCAAATGCACAAGTACAGGATAGGAGAGAATTGGCTGAATAGAACAAAGGAAAGGGATGTACTGCCATCCCAGTATGCTTCTACTGAGTGATATGGGATATTGCGTTGTGCTTTTAAAAATAGAAGATCCAGAACAAGGGCGATCATAGTCTCACTGGACTCTGTAATGGTCAGACTGCCTACACCGTTTGGTTCTGGAGGCCCACTTTAAAAGACACATTAAACAAATTGCAATATAAAAACCAGGTCAGGAGGTAGGCAGCAACTGAAACGGTGAAAGATCTGTTTGATCACGAATGTTTGAAAGAAATTGAATATGTTTACTCTGGAGAAGAAAAATATTAGGGATAACATGAGCATTATGTTAAAATTAGATATTCTGTATGTAATATAGATACAGTGGGTAGAATTAGTGGAGTTTAGGGGAAGTTAAATTTAGGATCAAAATAGGGAAAAGATTTCTAGTACATCAAGTTGTATAACAATGAAATATTATCACATAGGATTCCCCAATACTAGATTTATATAGAGATTGGAGGGTAGACTTCTAGAGTATCTTCTCTCTCCAAACTTCAGATCCACAGAAATTACACAAAAATACATAAACACACACAGACATTCACACACATACACCATCCCCATACCACATCCCACACTTGAAAATAAGAAATGTAGCAAAGCTTTTCATAGAAGAGAAATTGAAAAACCCCTAAAAGATAGGAGACAGGAAGTTGTAGCTGTTGAGAGTTTTGCTGCAAAAAAGAATGAACACACAGACAAGAACCATTCCGTATTTGAAGAAAGCTGACCCCAGGTAGGAGAGACACAGACTCAAGGTTTGAAATAACTAATATTTGAAGAAGTAGTTAATGGATGCTAATAGAGTTTCAGCTGGCCTGTTGGAGAGGCCTGGAATAAACAGATGGCCACTCATGTCTTCTAGCTCTGAGATGCCATTGAATTTACATAAAAGGATGAAAGAATTCTATTTCTGAAAGGTTTGTTGGTAACCTCTAGCTGAGTTCTCATTAAATAATCTTGAGAGATTTAGATTTGGTGGTGCTTATGGACTTGTGCTGTAGCCGGTCTTACAACATCAGAAGGACATTGGGCTATAGATTAGCTTTTATTACAGAAAGACCAGGTAAACTCAGCAGTAAAGTCTTAAGCAAGATGGCTTATTAGAAGTGACCTTCATAAAGTGCTACTCCTTTGTCGGCTGTGACTCCAATGTAGCCCAGATTGGAAGTAGAGGCTGAGCAGGAGAACATTAACCTGAGGGCAAGGACAGTCCCATGACGAGGCCTAGAGACCACAATGGAACACAGGGTTGCACTGGGCATGCATGGTCCAGAAGCCTTTACAGAGCTCCCTGAAGCAATAAGGTGAATGGGGGATATGGGACAAAGGAAGCTGCCTAAATGGGATCAGTAATCCAGAGATTGCAATGAATCAAGACAAATCTAAACATCACACACATAACTTGCCTACTGTTCATGAGGCAAGACTCTGTAGGACAGCAGTGGTAGCAACACTGGGCAGAGATATAGCTATTTGCTCTTGGATCAGTGTCCAGAAAGTGACTTTATCAGGTCTCCCTTTGTTCTCTAGGACTTCCTGGCTGCTGTAAATGGCAGTGCCCTCTGGCTTCAGAATTAAGACATGCTTTCTGGAGGTCAAGGCAACAGAGAGGGGTAGAAGCTTCCATGAGTTTATCTAATGCTGTGTTTCTCTCCCTTTGCCCCAATATTATTCACCCATAGCAGACTTAAATTAGTAACATCTCTCACTAGGCCCCTTACACACAAGGAATCTCTGGGGGGATGGGATTTGGAGGAACATCTCAGGATCCAGGGAATTAGGCCTTTGAAACAATTTCTATCCCAGGTCATTCTGACATTTTAATATGTCTCTCTCCCTGACTCTCGTCCCTTTCCCAGCTCATTCATAACTTTGATGGTCTTCGGTGTCATTTTCTAGAGCATTGGCCTCACTCTGCTTTGATATGTGACCACAGTAGCACTAGTTAACTTTCTGGAGCCTCAGTTTTCTTCCCATGGAAAATGGGTGGCATATCTACTTCTGAGTGTTGTTGTAAGGATTACATGAGATGAGTTATGAACTTGGCATGTACATCAGTATGTGTTGAGCCTCTAATATATACATAAGCTGTATTGTAAACTAATAATAATAACGATATCCCCAAATTGGTTGAGCCTGTAGCTCCTTGAACCGGTGGCCTCAGCTATTTATTTATTTATTTATTTATTTATTTAACATTTTATTCTGAAATACCTTTAAATTTACAGGACAGTTACAAAAATAATACAAACTCCATGCAGAAAACTCCAACATGCTCCCCGCCAATACCTAGATCCACCAATTTTAACTTTTGCCACATTTGCCACATCACTCGATCTCTCTATCTATCCATTTTTCTGAACACTTGAGGGTAGGTTTTATACAGTTTGCTCCTTGAACACTTAATACAGCCATGTACATTTCCTAAGAACAAAGATCCTCACTTATGTAACCATCTTAAGTATAATTATCAAATTCAAGCGATTTAACATTGATATAAAGCTTATAGTCTATTCCAGTTTTTTTCTACATGGCCCAATAATGTCATGTTTTTGTTTTTTCTCCCCTTTATTAGAGAAGTTGACTTTTTTCCTCCCTTCCTAGATCCTAGTCAGTATCTGGTATTGCATTTAATTGTCATTGTCTCTTTAGTTGCTCTTTCTCTTTTCATAATTGTGGGCACATATATACAATATAAACTTCCCAGCTCGAGCACTGCCAGGCATATCACTTAATGGAATTAATCACATTTACAATATCGTGGTACCCTCACCACCTTCCATTACAAGCTTTCCCATGTCCCCAAACAGAAGCCCTATACCTATTATGAATTAAATCCCTATTCCCCCTTCACCCCCTGTAACTCTAATTTCTGGCTCTATGAGCATGCATAGTCTCTGATATTTTCTTTGTAGTTACCATGGGGCTTAACTTTAACTTCCTAAATCTATAATAATCAACTTAACTTCAATAGTAAACACAAACTATGTTTCTATACCTCACCCCCCCCACAATACTTTCATGTAGTTCTTGTTACAAATTACATGTTTATTTATTATGTATATAATATATAATATAGTACACACTGATTTATCATTACATTTTATGCATTTGCCTTTCAGATCCTGGAGGAATTAAAAGTAGAGTTACAAACCAAAAATACAATAGTACTGGGATTTATATTTACACATGTCATTACCCTCACTGGAGATCTTTATTTCTTCATGTGTCTTCGATCTCTTCTCTCTTGTCCTTTCCTTTCAACGTGCAGAACTCTCTTTAGCATCTCTTGTAGGGCTGGTATAGTGGTGATGAACTGCCTCAGCTTTTGTTTATCTGGGATTGTCTTAATATCTCCCTAATTTTTGAAAAGCCCTATAGTCCTTTTAATTATAAGAAATTATCACTATTCATATGGCATCTTGATATATACTGTGACATAACACATTAACACATTCATCTTATTCCAAAGGAGACATTTGTTAAAATAATAGGTTCAAAGGTAACCTTCAAGCCAAGCTGATAATCCAACTTTCCCAGGCTAGGTGTGCATAGTTAAGAAAACTAGTAGGACAGAGAAAACAGCACTTACGTATTAAAACGTAGTTTGTGAGAACAAATCCAATGTATGAATGCCGGCTACCTGGGACACATTTAGTATTCATATTTTATACAGGATGTTTTATGCAAATTTGTCAACTATTCTTTTCAAGCTCAGGTTTTCTTTGGAATTTAGGTAAGAACTGACACTTATATTAGACAAATATGTTATATAATAATTCAGTTGTTTCAACTGAAACACCACTTTTTAAGGATAATCTTAATACTGTCCTAGGAGAAAAAAAACTGTAGATGAAGACTGAAGAAGCCAAGTAGCAATATAAATCAGATTAAGAGAAGGCAGACTTCAGTTTAGTACCTGAAATAGTTCATATCTCACAAAATAAGTCTGTATTTTTTAAAGCAATTCTCCTAAGCTGGCATTTATTCTGCTGTGTATTCAGGTCTCTTAAATCACACTAAAGGGGAGAAAGATAAAACAAGTCTTACCAAAAATTTTCCACTTCAGTAGCCAGCTCTCCGCAGTTTTAGTTCTTCCTTATGTAACCAGAAGTTTTTGAGGCTCCCTGGCATGTGATCCATTGCTTCTTTCTTGTAGTTTTCAGAATTTCTATTTATCTTTGACATTTGACCATTTGTTATAATATGCTGTGGCGTGGGGCTGTTTGGGTTTATCCTGTTTGGGGTTCATTGAGCATCTAGGATGTGCATATTCATGTCTTTTGTTAAATTTGGTAAGTTTTCAGCATTATTTCTTTGACCCTTCTCTCTGCCCCTTTCTCTCTCTCTTTTCTCCTTCTGCATGTATTGGTACTCTTGATGGTGTCCTACAGGTTCCTCAAGCTGTTTGCTTTTCTTCATTCTTTTCCTTTCTGCTCTTTAGACTGAATGATTTCAATTGTTTTATCTTCAAGTTCTCTGATTCTTTCTTCTGCCAGCTCCAATCTGCTGTTGAACCCCTCTAAGGAATTTTTAATTCCCGTTACTGTCGTCTTTACCTCTGTTTGGTTCCTTTTCATAATTTCCATCTCTCTATTAATATTCTGTTTGTGTTCATCTATCATTTTCTTGATCATCTTCAGTTCTTTGTCCATGTTTCTCTTTAACTCTTTGAACCTATTTAGGACTGTGGTGGTTTAGAGCTATGTACCCCGTAAAAGCATGTTCTTAAACTTAATGTATTCCTGTGGATGTGAACCCATTGTAAATAAGATCTTTTGATGAAGTTACTTCATTTAAGATATGGCCCTCCTCAATCAATATGGGGCTTAATCCTTCTACTGCAGTCCTTTTTAAGTGGAATGAAATTCAGACAGAGAAAAAGCCACTGGAAGAAAGAAGCTGAAGGTCAGTGGAACCTGGAAGACAAGGGAGAGGCTAGGAGAGGCCGCCATGTGCACTGCCATGCGACAGAGGATCATTCATAGGATCTCCGGCAGCCAGCACCAGAATGCCAGTATTTGCAAAGAAAACATTACCTTAATGAAGACTTCATTTGGACTTTTTCCTAGCCTCAAGCCCATGAACCACTAAATTCCCATTGCTTAAGCCAACCTATTGCATGGTATTTACATGAGCAGCCTGGGAAAACTGAAGCAAGGAGCATTTTTTAGAAGTCTTGGATGGTGTGTCCCAGTTCTGATCCTCTTCAGTGGTGGTGTTTAATGCTTTATTTAACCTTCTCCTTTCCGTGGGCCATCGCTTCCTGTTTTTTTTTGTTTGTTTTGTTTTGTATGTTTTATACCCTCTTCTTGAAATGTGGACACTTTGATGTTTAATATCTTACTACTGAAATTTAGACTCTGCATCTGTTCCTTATGCTTTTATCCAGCTAGTGGTATGACCAAATTTTTCTTGGATGCCAGGAGCTAACCAAAAAAAGGAAGAAAGAAAAAAAGAAAACACCTTTTCCAGTCTTTGCAGATTGACCTGTGCAAGTGTTTTCCTTCAGTGTTACCATACAATGGGTTATATGAGAATAGCTCTGGTCAAAATGTAAGGGCCTTCCTGCTACTTTCTGCACATGTATTTTGTGTTGGGCATGTGCTTGTGGCCTTAGGAATTCCTCCATTTACATGGTTCTTAATGTCCCCTCTTCCCCATGGAAACAGTTTCCTCAGAGTCCAGGGCACTGTATGTCCTGCAGCAGCAGCTGTACAATCCCTTGCCCCAGGCATATGACTTGACTTTTCTCCCACAGCATTCTGTAGGAGAGTTCCGTGAGCTGCCTTCTACTTGCAGGGCAAGTTCTGGGATGGTGTGTTCCTCAGACAAGTACCAGACAGATTGGACCAACTTACGTGCTCCCAGCACATGCATGAGGGCAACTCTGCTCTTTCTGGAACAGGGACCAGGGATGCTCATTGGGAACATGCACAGAGCTGGTGATGGGTGTGGGAGGGGCCAACCATTTTTAAAAAGAACACTTTTTCTTGATTCAGCCCTCACCCTATTACTGCAGTCCTTTATCTGTTTAATGGAGCCCTAAGAAAAATGTTTTGGCCAGTTTTTGCTGGTTGTTCAAAGTTTCTTTTAGGAGACAGAGCCCTGAAGCATCTCACTCCCCCATCTTGATCGTGGCAATCCTTGTCCCACCTTTTGAAATTTCTTTCTTGATCTATGCGTTAAACTCTACATCTGTTTATTTATTTGTTTGTTGTTTGTTTGTTCTTGCCACCTGGGTGTTTCCAAACAAATCAGACGTTTGTCTTGAATTCAGGAATAGTTGGAGGTGTTTTTTTTACTAAGAGCTAATTAATAGCTTGTGAGATGTTTTCAAGTCACCAGCAAGTTCTCAAGGTCCGTATGCGTGTTTTGCAGGTATAAATCTGAGCATTTATTCATATACTTAGAAAATACAATAAATAATATAGATTCATCAGTTTCATGGATAGATCCAGAGATGGCTCCCAAAAGACACATGGTTGAGACATGGGGAGGAGCCCCAGTGGTATGATAGTAGTATCTAATAAGCTTTCTGGAGGAGCCTGAGGCAAATTGCTTTATGAAAATAAGCATGGTTTGTGTATTGAGAGCAGTGCTAAGGGAAACCAGACAGCTTCCAAAGAAAGAAAGAATTTAATATTCTTTACCATTGTAATTTTTTTTTGTTGTTGTTGTTTTTTTTGCTTGTGCTTTGGGTGTGTTCATGTGCTTGTTATAGGGCACTGGAATCTGAGGGTCAGATCTGGGAGTTAACCCTTTGGCCCCCATAACTGCTCCAGGTCTCTACCTTAGAGATTGAGATCTAGTTTGAGTCCATGACTCCCAAAATATTAGTATTACTACACTGGGGAGAATAATATATTTTTAATTTCCCCTGATGGGAGTCTTCTCTTTCTCTTTTCTTAAAAATAACTCTTTACGAAAACCTGTTGGTTTCTACTAAAAATTTTAGGGGCATTTATGTGTTTTATTTCCCTATTGTTTCATTTTAATGCGTGGATCTTGGTGAAGAAGGGGCTAAAAAGAGTGAAGTCATAAACCCTATCTATAAAACCTCTACTTAAAAAGATATATGTAGATTTTTTTGCCTATCTTTATAGGTACATAGTTTGTTTTGGGATTTCTATATAGATACAAAAAGTTTCGTTAGCTCAAAAAATATTTGCCTTTCTCAAATGCTGCATTGGTCAGGTCTTTCTTAAAAGGCTTCCCACTGTGACACGTTATAATCTAAAATAGTTGCAGTCATCACTGACCCTGTTCTACTTTTTCAGCTTATCTGTGGCCATCTTCCCACTTCTACCCTGCAATCAGGAAATACCAGACTGTAAGCGATTTCTAGATCCACCATGTTGCACACAGTCTTCACTGTACCTCATGCTGCTGCAGATGTTATATCCTTGGCTCTCCGTTTCCCTAGGTCGCCAGCCAGAGAAACTGCTACTCTTTCAGCTACTGCTGTCTTTCAGGTCCTATCTATTGGCCTCCCAGACTCAGCAGACTCTTATCTGGTGGCATAAATGCCCTCTGTGCGTTGGTCTGCTGATTATGGCTGTCTGTGCTCTTCTCAGGCATCTTATCAACTGGCAGCACCTTTCAGATGGGTTGGCTTCACCTGACGGTCATGTAGCAGCAACCCAACCACTCAGCCCACTGCCAGATTGTTTCTAAAAAGGCGGTTATAATACTTGTTTGTTTTCATTAGAAAATAGCACTAGATTTAAAATGTTGACATTGGAGGGGAATCATTTGTCCGTAATTGTACAGCAATAGCCCATCTTAGTGTTTATTTTTGTCTTTTCAATCTGGTTTTTCTCTGCAGTTTTGCTTAGTTGTAAGCATAGTGTTTATCTTATGTACCATGTTTTAAAAAATTATAGTATTTGTATATTTGCTGCTACTTGATCTCCATAGTCCTTATCTTAAAGGGTCCTTTAAAAGTTCACTGGATTTATACGGTGTTCCGGTTTGCTTATGCTGCCGTCCTGCAAAATACCAGAAATGGATTGACTTTTATAAAGGGGGTTTATTCGGTTTCAAATTTACAGTCCTATAGGGCATAAAAGTGTCCAAAGTAAGGCATCAACAAGATGATACCTTCACTGAAGAATGGCCGGGGGCGTCCGGAACACCTCTGTCAGCTGGGAAGGCTCATGGCTGGCTTCTGCTGTTCCTTTGCTCCCGAGTTGTGCTTCAAGATGACTTTCTCCAAAATGTCTCTGGGTTTCTCTTAGCTTAGCATCTCCAAGCATCTCTAAGCATCAGCCAGCATCTGGATCTCCTGGCTTAGCATATCCTCTTTTAGCTTTTCCAGAGCAAACTCTGGGCTAGCATCTCAAAGTGTCAGCAAGCGTCTGGGACTGTGTCGGCTCTTTTTACAGGACTCCAGTAAACTAATCAAGATCTACTCTAAATGGGCGTGGTCAAATATCCATGGAAACATTCAATCAAAAGGTCATACCCTAATCAGAAAGATTAATAAGCCTGCCCCCACAATATTGCATTAAAGAATATGGCTTTTCTGGGGGACATAATGTATCTAAACTGGCACATACAATATAATTTATTTATGCATTTCTTTACCTTTGGGGACTCAGGGTTTTTTCCCCCTAATTTTTAATACTTATGGCTGTAATAATGGTAGGTTGCATACATTTACACATTTACAGATTAAAAATGCCAGAATTAAAACATCAAGGATAAAGGACACTCTGGATTTGAGGACATGATTACCAGGCTATATAGCAAATGCCATTTAGTCCGGGCTCATAGACTGAACTAGGACAGGGTGCAGAAATCTGTAATCACAGACTGGAAACCCAGCTGTGTTTATCAGTATTTCTTCTTTCCCTTTCTTGCCAGTCATGCTTGGGGAAAGCAGTGTGAAGCAGAGGAAAGAACCCAGAGTTTTGATTCAGAAGGTCTTAGTACCAGTTGAGTTCTGTGACCTTTGGTAGCTTTGGACCTCAACTGCTCTCTACACTTCTCCATTTGCAGTGAAGGATGTTTTGTTGCATATGATTATTGAAGGATCACATGAAATCCATTAAGAGGAAGTAAAATAGACTTGTGGGATACTTACTATGAGCCAAGCACTGACATTTTCTCAGGCTATGTTACTGAATTCTTAGAGCAACCCTATAAAATAAGCTCAGAGAGGCTCAGCAACTTGCTCCAAGTCACACAGGTAAGCGCCAAGATCCAAACCAAGTTCTTCCATCCTCCAAAGTCCTTTGTCCTGAGGCTTTCCAGGGAGACATAATCTCAGTAGGTGACTCCATCCTCTGAAATAATGCAAAAGAGCCAATTCTAAATCTCCATCACAAAGTTCAGAGAAGAAAAGTATTTAGAAATAGATGAACATACCAAGATAGTCAGAATTTTTAAAATTATTGACCATTATTTCATAAAAACTACTTTCATCTCTGATAAAGAAACAGTGGATCCATTTGTCAAAGCCTGACTTCAAAATATGGTCTTGGCACAAGACAGGCAAAAAGAATCGGTACAATAGATGGGAAAATAAGCAAGATCCCTTTGAGGATGAATGGAAAGGGCTTCAAAGAAAGGAGACCTTTGTAAAGAATTGGGCTTGATTACCTCTCACAGGATATGGCACATGTAAGATGATGCAAAGGTTACAGAGCTAGGAGGAAGGAGGTCAGTCTTTTTTCGAAGTGTGAGGATGAATTGGAATGAGGTGTAACCCAAGGCTGAGTGATTAGCCAGATGTTTGCAGTCTTCTAGACAAATAAGAAAGGAGGTTTTAATATTACAGATGTAGAATTGACAAGGCTTGTTCATTTATTGGCATTTTCTTTCTAAAACACAAATTGGGTCATGTCAGTATTGTGTAGGCTTAAGAGCATTTGTTTTGAAGTTGGTTTTCCTGGGTTTACAACCCTAGCCATGTGACCTTGGACAAGTTACTTAACCTCTCTGAGCTTCATTTATTCATTTGTGAAATGGGGAGAATAATAGAGCATTCGTGGGTTAGATTTGTAGGCAATAATGCACACCAAGGTTTGACAAAGGGCATGGTGCAGAGTAAGTGCTCAGTATGTTTATTATCATGCTTCTTAAGTATCTTCTGTTGATCTCCATTCCTTGCAGTCCTTATCCTTTATGATCTGCTTCCTTTCCAACCTAATCTCTGTAACAGAGCTCCAAATGCTTTCAATAGCATGGCAGGTGAAAAGCATGCTAGGAGGGGCCTATGGCAACCTGGGGCCCCATGCCCTACCTAAAGGGGCCCTTGCTACACACCTCTCTTTTCTTTGTGATAAAGTGAGCCCAGTGTGGTTACCTTCAAAGAGATGTTGGAAATCTGGACTTCACATGAAATCTCCCAATTGTTAAATATGGACAACCAAATCAGAATTCTTAACCAACATTCTAAGACCAAACAAAGCCCGCCTACAGGTTGGTTGTAGTTGTGCAACCTCTGCTTCATGCCTGTCCCCAGCCTTACAGACTGCTTGCTCTTCCTTGGATAGACTTAATTCTTTTGCACCTTAATGTGTTTAGACATGCCAGTCACTCTGCCTGGAATGGCCTTGCTTCTTTCTGTCTCTAACTGGATCATTCTTTTCGACTTGGCTCAACCTGACCTCACTAAATTCATCGTTTCCTTCTTTGTGATACTGGAGCATCTTATAGCTCATTCTGTTCTAGTATTTAAGACATTGATTTATTTGTTCATTCAGCAAATAATTATTTGGCACCTAAATGCTACCAGCCATGACCGTGACCTAAACATGTCCCTGCTCTCCTGGCACCTACATTCTGGAGTGAACGTTTGTGCCCTCCCCTGCGAAGGTGAGCTCCTGTGGTGGAGGGATCGTGTGCTCCTTCTCTGGCTTCCTCAGTGATTACTGCAGTGAGCCTGGTACCCAGTGTATTAGTTTTCTATTGTTGCTGTAACAGTAGAATTTTGTGGCTTAAAATAACACAGATTTATTCTCTTACAGTTCTGGAGGTCAGAAGCCTGAAATGGATCTTACGGGGCTAAAATCAATTAGTAGGGCTTTTTTTGGGGGCTCAAGGGGAGGATCTGCTTCTTCGCCTTTTCCAGCTTCCAGAGGCTGGCCAACATTCTTTGTTTGTGACTCTTTCCTCCATCTTCAAAACCAGCAGGGGAACAACTTCAGATCTCTCTTAACTATCACCTCTTCTTCTGCCTCTCTTACACTTTGAAGGACCCCTGTGACTACAGGAGGCATACCTGGATAATTCAGAATAATCCCTTTATCTCACATCAGCTGACTAGCAACCTTAGTCACTGTTGCGCTGTAGCCTAACATATGCACAGGTTCTGAGGATTAGGACATTGGGGAGGGGGGACTATTTTCCTGCCTGCCATACCAAGAGGCAGAATGAATGAATGAGTGAATGAATCCATGAATGCATGTAAACTCCCAGAGGGTGGGAGCCAGTACTACCAGACACATAAAGGCTGAAATGGTAGTAAGTGTCTCTGACCTTATGGGGGTCAATTGAATTGAGGGAGTGGTAATTGGAACTACTCCAGCTCTCCCTTCATTTCTAGATTCAACATCTCTGACTCTTGCAAGCTTTCCTTTACGTCCCAAATTAAGATAGGACTCCTTATTTTGTGCTCCCAAAGCACCCCCCTTAGGTGTACTCATCAAACTTGTGATGCTAGTTCAGTAAATACCCTTTACTAGATTTTATAGGTGATAAGGGCAGTAAACCAGGCTTGTTTTATTTTTCACTGTGTAATGTTGAGCAGAGTGCCTGACATAAGGTAAATGTTGAAATATTTGTTGAAAGAATGAATGAATAAGCAAATGAAAAATTAGAGATAAGTGTGCAGATTTCAGAGAAGAGACAAGTTGTCCATGGTATACAGTAGAAGCATACTGTCCTGGGAAAGAAAAATAATTTTCTCCTTTCTCAATCTGATTACTGGGCTATGAATCTTTTCCCTCCTCTAGGAGAAGAAACCGTGCTGCCTCTCCTGACACAGGACTCTAATTCCAAAGCTCGCAGGGGCATTTTAAGAAGAGCTGTCTTTTCTGAAGACCAGAGAAAGGCTCTGGAGAAAATGTTTCAGAAGCAGAAATATATCAGCAAAACAGACCGAAAGAAACTTGCCATCAGTTTGGGACTAAAGGAATCACAGGTACTAATAAGCAGGAAGATGTCTACTGTTCCTAATTTCTGAACGAATATACTGAAATCTGTTCATTTGCTTATTGTACTGGGCACTGTGTTGGTCCCTTAGATGATATTGAAATGATTTTCATAATATAATAATGGGTGGGAATGTATGTCACAATTCCTATTTGGAAATAGTTCCATTTGATGATAGGCCTAGGTTTTTTGCTATTGGGCTGATTAATTCTTTCCAAATGAAGAGAAATACTAAGGATTTGACACTTACATTATTAAATTGTTTGCTCTGTATTGAGAGCAGCAGGCTAAATAATCCCTTACAAAAGCAGGAACCAATTTTCCTGTCTTTCTCTTAGTTTCCAATCCAAAATCGAAGCGTGAATGGATGACTCTCATAATTACCTCTTAATGGACTTCATTATTTTGGCTTTGGTTTTTATCAAGTACAATTAAGTTCACGTTTGCAAACTTTTCTTGTACAATGATGTTTCATATAATTTTGAGAGAGACTTTTTTGGGCCATTTAAATGTTGGCCTACTTATAAATAATTTACACTGTAAAGCATGAGCATTTTCCTATTTAATTTTTAATATCACCATATGAAATAAGCACTATAGTTAGTCCCATTTTCTAGATGAGGAAATGTAGAGACGTGAACACAGATCCAGTGACACATAGTGACGCTCCTTTGGAACTGGGCTCCTAAACTCTGCAGCCTGACTCTGGGGTTTGTGCTCTCAACCTAGAGCCACCATCACAGTTGTGGGATGTTCTCTGCACAAGGGCACCTAGTCAAGGAAGCCGGCAGCTGCTGAAATGCAGAAGGTCCTTTGCTTGCCAAACTGGATATCCTTGGGCAGGGCTATATCATCTGAATTTTTAGAATTAGCTTAAAGGCATTGAAGGGCTAGCTATTCTTTCCTCTCTACACATGGCCTGGTTTCTGTATTTGGACCTTATTAAACCAGTTATTATTGGATGAAGGTTTCCTTATCCTTGCTTCCTTTCCAGAGGGAAGTTATTTGCCCTGTCCTCCTCCCCTCATTATTGAGTATGTAGCAGTGTACAGTGTGGTAAAGGGTAATTGGCCATGATCAGTCAGTCTGTGCTCTCCTCCCTGTGTAGTACTAATGATTCCATAATGCTAATTAAGGCAATTGACTGTTCTCTGCTTCAGTTTCTCACTTAAAAAAAATGGGAACAAATTTAGGTATACTGTCTATATCACAGAGCAGCTTTTTTTGTATATAGTAGATGAATTAGTAGCTATATCTTGATGGTTGACTGTGTGCAAGACTACACTTGATAGGCACTTAGAGGGAATATTGATAAGTACTGATTAAGATACCCGCACCCAAGGAACTTATACACCCAATTGGAGAAGTTAATGAAAAGTTAAATAACAATATACAACCATAATACAAGGTGGGGGGGGGTGTGTGTGTGTGTCACATAGTAGGTTAGATTTTCTGTCACCTAAGGGAGGTAGATCAATGGTCCTCAGTGCTATGTGTCTCTCTGAAGCCTTATGTTAATCTCCATCTCTAGAAAGGACAGCTGTGGACTGGGCTATATAAGCCCATAAGTCAGGTGCTAGAACCATGTGATGCCCAGAGTAGCTGTTGGGCCAGAGTGAGGACTACACGAAGGCTCAGTAGACCTGGCCTGAATCCCATCGACATGGACAGGAACTCCCATGGTCCAGGAGAAAATGCAAGGTTGGGAGATTGGGGAGCCTACAGCTGAGTCAGAACTTAAAGTAGGTGTTAAAAGAAAGATGGAAACTGGCTAGGTTACATCTAAAAGCCCTCTGAAAAAGTGTGAAAATCTCTGTTAGTATTTATCATGTTCTTAAAAATAGAATTCTTAAAAATATTACATTGAAAAGATAATGCAACAGCCTATTTAAGAAAATATTTATAGAGGTAACCAAATCTCACCACCTCAAGAAAACCAACTATTTTCCTATTTATATGTTATCTTCCAATTCTTATCCACAGGCATATAGTTTTATAGAGTCAGTTATATTGTTTTTTAAAGTTTAAGTGGCTCAGGAATGAATTCTTTTTTATCTTATTGAATTTGGTGGAAAATCTCAGAAGTAATTTTAAATTTTCTTATTTTCACATATATTGAATTACGTATGGTAAATTCAAACAAAAGAAAAATCAGTAAAGTTAAAAATGTAAACTCATCTACTCCCCTTCTAATAAATGCCTTGATTAGCAACATCTTTTATAAGCATCTCTTATTTGAATTTATTGAAATATCATGTATTACTTTTCAATTAAATATATACATATATGCACAAACATGTAATAATACAAACACTTGCAAAATGCATTTGTGTCCTTAACATTTAGTAAGCCACTTAACTCTTACAATGACAAAGAGGTTTAAGTACTTTGATTATCTGTATTTTACAAATGAGGAAACTGAAATAGAGAATTGTGTGCGTGTGTATATATATATATAAATCATACTATGCATATATATGTATTAACATTTTATTTTGAAATAAATTCAGTCATACAAGAAAGTTGCAAGAATAATACAGACACAACATACAGGACTCCAATGTAACCCTCACCCAGATACCAAGATTTACCAACTATTATCAGCTCACTTTTTGCTGGTCAGGCAGGGAACACAGTACCTTGCACTTTTTTTGGAAATACTTTCAAACTTCAGGACACTTAGAAAAATATGCAGTCCCCACACAGAGAGCTCCAAAATACTCACACCCTCTCAGACACCCAGATCCACCAATTTTAACATTTTGAATCATTTACAGTATCATTTTATCTATCCGTCTGTCTGTCTATTTATCAATCCATTTCTGAACATTTAAATGTAGTTGTATACATCATGCTTCTTGAACACTTAATACTGCCATGTACGTATCCTAGAAGAAGGATATTTACTTATATATTCACCTTAAGTGCAGTTACCAAGTTCAAGAAGTTTAACATTGATATAAAGCTTATAGTCTGTTTTCCAATTTTTCCTGTGTCCCAGGAATGTCTCTGAGCCTTTTCTCCTTCCTTGCTAGACCCCATTCAGTATCTGGTATTGCACTTAATTGTTATTTAATTGTCACTGTCTCTTTAGTTGCTTTTTCTTTTTCTTTTTCTCAAATTGTGAGAATATGTGTACAATATAAATGTTCCTATCTCAAGCATACCATTCAGTGGGATTAATCACGTTCACAGTGTTGTGGTTGCCTCACCACCTTCCATTACTAAAGCTTTCCCATCTCCCCAAACAGAAACCCTGTCCTGTTATGAAGTAACTCCCTATTCCCCCTGCCCCCCACCTCTGGCAGCCGGTACTCTAATTTCTGTCTCTGTAAGCTTTTACATATTCTCTGGTATTTTCTTTGTAGTTACCATGGGGCTTACATTTAAATTTCTAAATCTGTAAAATTCTTGTTTGTTTTCATGGCAATGTAACTTCAATAGTATATACAAACTATGTTCCTATATTCCTCCATCTCCCCACCTTTATTTAATTATTGTTACAAATTACATTTTTATATATTATGAGTCTAAGACCACTGATTTATCATTACGTTTTATGCATTTGCCTTTTAGATGCTGTAGGAAGTGAAAAATGGAGTTACAAACCAAACATAACAATGGTTCCAGAATTTGTATTTACCCATTTCATTACCCTCGCTGAGATCTTTATTTCTTCCTGTGACTTTGATCTCTTGTCTATTGTCCTTTCTTTTCAACCCGCAGAACTCTTTTTAGTATCTCTTATGGGGCTGGTCTAGTGGTGACAATTCCCTTAGTTCTGTATTATCTGAGAATGTCTTAATCTTTTCCTCATTTTTGAAAGGCAGTTTTGCCAGATATAGAGTTCTTAGTTGGCAGTTTTTGCTTTCAGCACTTTAAATATGTCATGACATTGCCTACTTTTTTTTTTATTTTATTGAGATATATTCACACACCATACAAACCATCCAAAGTGTATAATCACTGGCTCATAGGATCATCACATAGTTGTGCATACATCCCCATGATCAATTTTGGAACATTTTCATTACTCTAGAACAGAAATAAGAGTAAAAAATGAAACCCATATCCTCCTCTATTCCTTATCCACCCCCCATTGTTGACCTATAGTATTGGTATAGTAAATGTGTTACTGTTGATGAAAGAGTATTAAAATATTACTATTAACTATAGTCCATAGTTTGCAATAGCTGTGTTTTCCCCATATACCCCTCTATTTTTTTTCAATTTGTAGTCTTTCATGCAAGAACTTACTTATATTTGTAGTGTTAATCAATGACATACATTACTTTAAACAACCACTTTCAATCAAATTAACTACCATATGGCACTATTACTTATAACCCAATAACGAGCTACCATCATCTCTATCCATTCCCAAAGATTTAACTTCAAACTCATTGACAATTCTGTACATATTAGATAACCACTCCCCCTTCTCTAGTTTCTGTCTATCTCTAGGCACTCTGTATTCTACATTTTAAGACTGAGTTTACATGTTCTAGTTAGTTCGTATTAGTGAAATCATACAATATCTGTCCTTTTGTGTCTGGCTTATTCCACTCAGCATTGTATCTTCAAGGTTCATCCATGTTGTCACATGCTTCAGAACCTCATTCCTTCTTACTGCTGCATGATATCCCATCAGATGTATGTACCACATTTTGTTTATCCACTCATCTGTTGAAGGACTCTTGGATTGTTTCCATCTTTTGGCATTTATGAATAATGCCACTATGAACATTGGTGTGCAAATGTCTGTTTGTGTCCCTGCTTTCAGATCTTCTGGGTATATACTGAGTAGCAGAATTGCTGGGTCATAGGGCAACTCAATATTTAGTTTTCTGAGGAGCCGCTAAACTGTCTTCCACAGTGGCTGAACCATTTTACATTCCCACCAGCAGTGGAGAAGTGTTGCTATTTCTCCACATCCTCTCCAACATTTGTAGTTACTTGTTTGTTTAATAGCAGCCATTCTTACAGGTGTGAGATGATATCTCATTGTCATTTTGTTTTGCATTTTCCTAATAGCTGTGAAGATGAGCATCTTCATGTGCTTTTTAGCCATTGGTATTTCCTCTTTGGGAAAATGTCTATTCATGTATTTTGCCCATTTTATAATTGGGTTGTTTGTCCTTTTATTGTTGTGTTGTAGGATATACTGAATATTAAACCCTTATCAGATGTATGGTTACCAAATATTCTCTCCCATCGAGTTGGCTGCCTGTTTACAATTTTGACGAAGTCCTTTGAGAAACCGAAGTGTTCAGAACAGTCTTGAGGAGTTTCCATTTATCTATCTTTTCTTTCGTTGCTTTTGCTTTGGGTATAGTTTCTTTTTGCTACCTCCTATTACTAAGTCTTGAAGATGTTTCCCTATATTTTCTCCCATTGCCTTCTTGCCTCCATAGTTTCTGATGAGAAATTGGCACTTAATATGTTGAGGTTCTCTTCTACGTGACATGTTACTTTTCTCTTGCATCTTCAGAATTTCTATTTATCTTTGCATTTGGCTGTTGATTATAATATGCTGCGGTATGGGTTTGTATTGGTTTTATCTCAACCTTTCCAACTGAGATTCTTGGATGTGTATGTTCATAACTTCTGTTAAATATGGGAAGTTTTCAGCCATTATTTCCTGGAATATTCTCTCTGCTCTTTCTTTTCCTCTGGTATTCTTATAATGCATATATTGGTGTGCTTGGTTGTGTCCCACAGGTTCCTCAGGCTCTCTTCACTTCTCTTCATTTTTTCCTTTCTGCTCTTCAGACTAAGTGAATCCAGTTGTTTTATCTTCAAATTCTCTGATTCTTTCTTCTGCCAGCTAAAATATTCTGTTGACCCCCTCTAGGAAATTTTTTATTTCTGTTACTGTGGTCTACAACTCCGTCTCTATTTGGTTCCTTTTCATAATTTCCATCTCTCTATTGATATTCTTTTTGTGTAAACCTGTTGATTTCCTGATATCCCTTAGCTCTCTGAGCATATTTAGGACAATTTATTTGAAGTCTTTGGTATGTCCCAGTTCTGGTCCTCCTTATTGATGTTTTCTAATGCTTCAATCTTTTCCTTTGTTTGGGCCATCACTCCCTGTTTCTTTGTATTGTAACTTTTTGTTGAAACTTAGACATTTTCATTTCTTGTCTTTATTCTTTTTTTACTGTTTTTAGAGAAGTTATGGGTTTATTGAACAATCATGCATAAAATACAGTTTTCCCATGTATCACGCTGTTATTAACACCTTTCATTGATGTGGAACATTTGTTACAATTGATGAAGGCATACTTTTATAATTGTACTATTAATTATATATTAACTATGGTCCATGGTTTAACTTAGGATTCACTGTATAGTGCAGCCCCAAGGTTTTTTTTTTTTTAATTTTTATTCTGTTACTATATATATATAAAACCTTACATTTCCCCCTTTTAACTACATTCAGATTTTATTTCCGTTACAGCCACAATGTATTGTGGTGTTACATCACCACCATCCGTTACCAAAACATTTCCATCGTTCCAGACAGGAACCCTGTACATTTTGAGTCTTAAGTTCCCATTCCCTATCCACACCCTGTCCCCTGGTAACCTATATTCTAGGTTCTGACCCTATGAGTTTGCTTATTCTAATTATTTCATAAGAGTGAGATCATACTTTAATGTGATATCATTGGAATTTAGACTTTGAGGTATCTGTTCCTTAAGCTTGTATCCAGCTAGTGTTATGACAGAGCTTTCTTTGATTGCCAGAGCTAACAGAAAAACAGCCTTTCCCGATCTTTGTAGATTGATCTTTGCAACTGCTCTCCTCCGGGGCTTATCCATACAATGAGTTTAGAGAATGGCCAAAGTGTAGGGTCCTCCCTGATCCTTTCTGCACATGTATCTTGTCTTAGGCATGCACATGTGGCCTTAGGAATCCCCCATTTACATGGTTCTGAATGTTCCCCTTTTCCTAGGAAACAGTTTCCTCATAGTCCAGGGCACTGTACTATATATGCTAAAGTCCCTTGCCCCAGTGCATATCTTGATGACTCTCCCACAGCTGTCTGAAGTAATGTTCTGTGAGCTGCCTTCATCATGCAGGGCAAGTTCTGGATTGGTGAGTTCCTCAGGCCACCAGTGGACAGATAGGGACAGACATATATGCTCCAAAATGAGCAGGAGAGTTAACTTGCACCCTCTGGAACTGTGACCAGGGATCCACACAAAGGAGCATGAGCCAGCTCTGCTATGCATATATTTTGACATTTTTCTGAAATACAGTACAGATCACCTGTATAATTAGTACTCGGATCAAGAAGTAGAACATTATTACCAGGCCAAAGCCCTCTGTATTCCTCCTCCCAGTCACTGCTCACTCCTTCCAAAGGTATCTACTACACTGAACTTTGAACAGCATAGATTAATTTGCCTGCATTTGTACTTTATATAAACAGAATAATTAGTACATATTCTTTTTTAAATAAATGGTCTTTTTTTGCTTAACATTATGTTTGTGAGATTCCTTTAGGTTGTTGTATATGGAAATAGCTTATTCATACTCATTGCTAAATAGTATTCCATTATGTGGTATGCTACATTGTATCCATTCTACTGAAGATGGATGTTTGGAATATTTCCAACTGGCTGTTACGAACAGTGCTTCTAACTGTGCCTGTGATTTGCACTTCGCTTTCTTTTTCATTCACTCGAAATTTCATGCCCATGTTTCGATGTCAGTACATCCAGATCTACCTCCTTCTTTTTAGTAAATGCCTCATAATAGACCGAGACATGGATATATCATAATTCATTTAGCTATCCTCAAGTTTAAGTTACCTCCAATTTATATGATTACATATCTTTATAAGCTTTTTTTTTTACTTTTTATTTTGCAATAAATTCTAACTTACAGGAACAGTTGCAAAAGTAATACAAACCCCATACACAGAACTCCAGCATACATACACCAACCCCCCTCCACCGATACCCAGATCAACCATCTTTAATATTTTGTCACTTTACCATTTCTTTCTTTCCCTCCCTCTCTCCTTCCCTCCCTATCATCCATCATCTATTGCTGTCTTCTGAACATATGAGAGCAAGTTGCACACATCCTTGAACAAATAATATAATTCACATGTACATTTCCTATGAACAAGAATATTAATTTATGTAATCACATTAAGTGTAGTTAAGTTCAAGAAATTTAACATTGATATAAAGCTTACATTCTGTATTTCATTTTTTCTTATGTCCCAATTGTGTCCTTTTGAGTCTTTTCTCCTCTATTCTTAGATCTCATCCAGGATCATCTATGGCATTTAATTGTCATTATCTATTTAGACTGTCTTTTTTTTTTTTTCATTTGTGGAAACTTATATACAGCATAAATCTTCCCTTTCCAGCCACTCCCAAGCATTTCATTTAGTGGGATTAATCACATTCACAATGTTGCAATGCCATCACCTTCCCACCATCCATTACTAGAAATTTCCCTTCACCCCAAACTGAAACCTTACACTCATTTCTTATTAACTCCCCCTTGCCCCTTCCCCCACTTCTTGTAAACCATGCCCTACTTTTCATCTCTATGATCATATTCTCTGATACTTTCTTTATGTTTACCATGGGGCTTAAATTTAACATCCTAAATCTATAACAATCTTGTTTTCTTTGATACCAACTTAACTTCAATAGGGCACATAAACTATGTTTTTATACTGCTCCATTCCTCCACCTTTATGTAGTTCTTGTCAAAAATCACATATTTTACATTGAGTCCAAAACCACTGATTTATCATTACAGTTTATGTATTTTAGATCCTGTAGGAAGTAAATAGTGGAGTTACAGATCAAAAATACCATAGTATTGGTATTTATATTTACCATACGATCTTTCCTGGAAATCTTTATTTCTTCATGTGGTTTCAGTCAATTGTTTAGTGTCCCTTCCTTTCAGCCTGCACATTTCCCTTTAGCATTTCTTATAGGACTGATCTATTGGTGATGAAGTCCCTCAGCTTTTGATTATCCGGGAATGTTTTCATCTCCCCTCATTTTTAACCCTCAGGTGTTTGTGAATTTTCTAAGTCTCTGATGGTTATTGACTTCTAATTGTATTCCATTGTGGTCAGAGAATGTGCTTTGACTAATTTCAGTTTTTTTAAAATTTATTAAGGCTTGTTTTATGTCCCAGCATATGGTCTATTCTGGAGAAAGTTCCGTGATCACCGAAGAAGAATGCGTATTCTGGTGATTTGTGATGTAATGTTCTATATACGTCTGTTAAATCCAATTCATTTATCAGATTGTTTTGGTTTTCAGTTTCATTATTGGTCTTCTGTCTGGTTGATCTATCTATAGGAGAGAGTGATGTGTTGAAATCTCCCGCAATTATTGCAGAAACATCCATTGCTTCCTTTAGTTTTGCCAGTGTTTGTCTCATGTGTTTTGTGGCACCATGATTGGGTGCATAAACATTTATGATTGTTATTTATTCTTGTTGAATTGCTCCTTTTATTAGTATGTAGTTGCCTTCTTTGTTTCTCATAACATCCTTGCATTTAAAGTCTATTTTATCTGAGATTAATATTGCTACTCCTGCTTTCTTTTGACTCTAGCTTGCATGAAATATTTTTTCCATCCTTTCACTTTCAATTTCTTTGTGTCCCTGTGTCTATGATGAGTCCTTGCATGCAGCATATTGATGGTTCATATTTTTTGATCCATTCTGCCAATCTATAATATCTTTTAATTGGGGAGCTTAATCCATTTACATTCAAAGTTATTACTGTGAAGGCATTTCTTGAATCAGCCATCCTATCCTTTGGTTTATGTTTGTCAGATATATTTTTCCCTTCTCTTTCTTATTGTCCTTTAATGAGCCAATATTGAATCTCTTTAATACTGAACCTTTCTCTATACCTCTTTCTCCTTTCTTTATTTCTCTGTCTGTAGGGCTCTCTTTAGTATCTGAAGTAGGGCAGGTCTTTTATTAGCAAAATCTCTCAGCATTTGTTTGTCTGTGAAAAATTTAAGCTCTCCCTCAAATTTGAAGGAGGGCTTTACTGGATAAAGTATTCTTGGTTGGAAGTTTTTCTCACTCAGAATTTTAAATATGTCATGCCACTGCCTTCTCTCCTCCATGGTGGCCACTGAGTAGTCACTGCTTAGTCTTATGTTGTTTCCTTTGTATGTGGTTAATTGCTTTTTTCTTACTGCTTTCAGAACTTGCTCCTTCTCTTCAGTATTTGACAGTGTGATCAGAATATGTCTTGGAGTGGGTTTATTTGGATTTATTCTATTTGGAGTTCGCTGGGCATTTATGCTTTGTGTATTTATATTGTGCAGAAGGTTTGGGAAGTTTTCCCCAACAATTTCTTTGAATACTCTTTCTAGACCTTTACCCTTCTCTTCCCCTTCTGGGACACCAATGAGTCTTTATATTTGGACATTTTATTTTATCTATCATATCCCTGAGGTCCATTTCGATTTTTTCTATTTTTTCCCCATTCTTTCTTTTGTTCTTTCATTTTCCATTTTGTCATACTCCAGGTCACTGATTCATTGTTCAGCTTCCACTAGTCTTGCTCTATGAGTATCCAGAATCTTTTTAATTTGGTCAACAGTTTCTTTTATTTCCATAAGAGCATCTATTTTTTAATTTACTCTTGCCATTTCTTGTTTATGCTCTCTAGGGTCTTTTTCATGTCCTTTATATCCTGTGCCATGCTCTCATTTTTTGTCTTTAGTTCTTTGATTAATTGCTCCATGTTCTGTGTCTCCTGTGATCCTTTGATTTGTGTGTTTGGGTTTGGGTTATCCATATTGTCTGGGTTTTTCATATGCTTTAAAATTTTCTATTGTTTTTGGCCTCTTGGCATTTGCTTAAATTGATAGTTCTTTTAGGATATGTAGGATTATTCAGACACCAATCTCTAATTTGTCAGATCTGCAGCTTGGTGGTGTACACTTTCTCTAACTAACCAGCAGATGGCATCCGCGAGTCACCTATTCCCCTCAAGTCAGTTCTTCCCAACTTTGTGTTGTGTGGGGGGTCTGAATCTTCTGGGGTCCAGTTGGTGCACAAAGTTTGGGTGTGTTGTTGGTGCTTTCCGCCTTGAATGTGGGGCATGTGTCTGGATGGTTAGGGAGGGAGGGCAGATTTAATAATGAAACCTCCCAGGTGTTCCTGGAGATTTAAGGCTGTTGCAAGAGTCTAAGCCTTCATTTCAGTCTCACCACAGATTGTCTCTGCCACTAACCCACAAGTCCTTGGTATTAGCGTATGGTCCCTGGGATTTCCAAGTGGGTCCCTCTTCCAAGCCATGCCCTTCTCAGGCCTCTGCTGAGGGAAGGCTGTGCTATGTCACAAGTGCGTGCCGTCCCTCAAGGAAAGTTCTGGGCCACTGGGCTGTGTAGGGGTGTTCCCAGCCTGCTGTAAAGATGGCTGCATGGGGCATGTTAATTTCCCCCTTTTCTCACAGCTCCATCTTCCCAGCTCCAAGACAATTAGCTGTGGGTGCGCAAAAGGCTATTGTCCACACCCGATATTGTAGCGTGTGCCACGATGCTGGAAATACTTCCTGTCACACTTGGTTTTTTGACGCAGCTCTGGGTTGTGGCACCTGCGCTGGACAGGAGCGTTCCCAGCCCGCTGGGAAGATGGCTGCAAGGGGCGTTGTTATTTTCCCCTTTTGGCTCACCTCTGTCTTCCTCGCTCCAAGACAATTAGCAGCAGGAGTGCAAAAGGCTATCTTGCATGCCAGATATTGAGGCGTTCGCGCAGCTCTTTCCTGCCATGCTTCACTGTGCGGTTCTCTCTGCCATATCTGTGGCCACTTTTGGGTTTTTTTAAAAGGGTACTAGTCTGCCTCCAAACACCAACCCACAGTTTCCCCACACTGCAGTGTGGCTGCTGGACATTCAGCAGACTTACTCACTCGTTTCAGAACGCAGACTCCCTATTTCACCAAGTGCACGGTCCCTATGGATTTAGCAGACCTTGTCCAGCTGGTGCATCACTGGAACTGGTGTCCTGGGTCACTTTCTGGCTTTTATCTTGTATTTTTCATGGAGGTGTTTTTTTGCCCGGTCTCTCCTAGCTGCCATCTTAGGTTCTCTCCTTTATAGGCTTTTATAAATATTTCGTTAAAATAGGGAACTAGAAGTGAGATTTATGCATTAAATTTTATGTACATTTTAAATTGTTACGGATTAAAAATTCCTTTCCAAATGCAGATTGTATCAAATTAAATACTGAATTATATCAATCATTGTCACTTTTAGTAACAATCACTTTTTTTAACACTCACTTTTTGCACACTCTGTGCTATTTATCATTTTTTAAATGTTGCTAATCATGTTCACAATGTATTATTTTTTTATTTGAATTTTCCTAATTGCCCAAATTGAGGGTCTTTTAGTTGTTTTCCTGGCCATTTGTAGTCTGTGAATTGGCCTTCCCATGGGTGAACTTTTTTTTCTATCATGTAGTCTTTTGGTCAACATGTAGCAATTATTTTGGCTGTTAATCAAAACATATGGGAAATTATAGCTATTAACATTTTCCTGTTGCAGATGATGGAAAATCTTCTCCAAGTTTATGGCTTTTTTATATTTATGTTGTCTTCAGTTGTATAGAAATTTAAAATTTTTATGTAGTCACATTGATCTTGACCTCAGTGTTTCTGTCATGCTTAAGGAACATTCATGTCCCCAAGACTATAAAGATAATCTCTTATACATCACCAAAAACAGAAATCCTGTAACAATTAAACATTAACTCCCCATTCCTACCCCCAACATGGCCCCTGGTAACCTGTATTCTAGTTTGTGACTCTATGAATTTGATTATTGTAATTATTTACTGTCAGTGGGATATTTTGTGCCTGGCTTATTTCACTCAACCTGATGTCTTCAAGGTTCATCCTTGTTGTCTCATGTATCAGAATATTCTTTTTTATAGCTGAATAATATTTCATGGTGTGTGTGTCTATATATTAATTTGGTTTTTTATCCTTCTATGGACATCAGTGTGAAAATATCTGTTCAATTCCCTGCTTTCAGTTTTTTGGGGTATATACCTACAAATGGGATTTCTGGGTCATGTGGTAATTCTGTATGTAACTTTCTGAGGAACCACCAAATTGCTTTCCACAGAGGCTGCACCATTTTATATTCCCACCAAAAATGAATCAGTGTTACTATTTCTCATCCTCTCCAACATTTTTTATTTTCCCATTTTTTAATAGTACCATTCTAGTGTCTGATTGCATTTGCATTTCCCTAATGGCTAATGATGTTGAGCATCTTTTCATGTGCTTTTTATTCATTTTTATATCTTCTTTGGGGAAACTATTCAAGTCTTTTGTTCATTTTTAGCTGGGTCATTTGTTTGTTGTTGTTGAGTTGTAAGATTTCTTTATATATTCTGATCTGGATAATTAACCTTTTTAGATATGTGGTTTCCAAATATCTTCTCCCATTTTATGGGTTGTCTTTTTACTTTTTTGATAGAGTCTTAGATGCACAAAAGTTTTAAATTTTGATGAAGTCTCAGTTATCTGTTTTTTCTTTTGTTTCTCATGCTTTTGGTGTAAAGTGTCTAACAACTACTGCCTAACACAAGATCCTGAAAATGCTTCCCTATGTTTTCATCTAACAGTTTTTAGATTTTGATACTTATATTTAGGTCTTTGATCAATTTTGAGTTAATTTTGGAATATGGTATGAAGCAGGGGGTCTACCTTCAATCTTTTGAATATGGATATCAGCTTTTCCCAGAACCATTTGTTGAAGAGGGTATTCTTTCCCCTTTGAGTGAACTTGTCAGCCTTGCCAAAAACCAACTGGCCATAGATGGAAGGTTTATTGCTGAACTCTCAATTTAATTTCATTAGTCTATATGTTTGTCCTTGTGCCAGAACCATATATTTGGATTACTATAGTTTTGCAGTAAGTTTTAAATCGAGTTGTGGGTCCTCCAACTTCATTCTTCTATTTCCAGATGTTTTTGGCCATTCAGGGCATCTTACCCTTCCATATAAATTAGATGATTGCCTTATCCATTTCTGCAAAGAAGACTTTTGGAATTTTGATTGGGTTTGCATTGAATCTATAAATCACTTTGGTTAAAATTGATATCATAATGATATTTAGTCTTCCAATCCATGAACACAGAATGTCTTTGCATTTATTTAAGTCTTCTTTGATTTCTCTTATCAGTGTTTTGTAGTTTTCCATACACAAGTCCTTTAAATCCTTGGTTCAATCTATTTAAATAAATAAGAAGATATTTTATTCTTTCAGTTGCTATTGTAAATAGAAATTTTTCTTGATTTCTTCCAATTGTTCATTAATCCTGTATAGAAACACTACTGATTTTGAGTGCTGATCTTGTACCTGCCACTTTACTGAATTTGTTTATTAGCTATGATAGCCATCATTCCCTTGAATATTCATTTCTGAATGAATTCTGCTTCTTTCTTTCTTCTCTTTTCAGGGACTCCTATAAGGCATATATTGGTGTGCTTGATGGTATCCCACTGGTCTCAGGCTCTGTTCACATTTTTTCATTCTGCTCCTCAGCCTGAAGCATTTTAATTGCCTGTCTTCAAGTTTGCTGATTCTTTATTCTGCTAGCCCCAATCCACTGTTGAACTCCTCTAGGGAGTTATTCATTTCAGTTGCTGTGGTCTTCAACTCCAGTAGTTCTGTTTGATTCCTTTTCAAATTTCTGTCTTCTTTATTGAGATTCTTATATTATTCATCCATCATTTCCCTGATGTCTTTTGTTTTGTTCTCTGTGTTTTCCTTTATCTCCTTAAGCATATTGATCATTTTTCAAAGACTTTGTCCAAAGTCTGGCCTTTTTTGTTGAAGGTTTCTAGCTTTTTATCTTGTCCCTTGGATGGGCCAACATTTCTGTTTCTTTTTTTGTCTTGTGATCTTTTGTTGCACACGTACAGTTTCATATTTTAATGTTAACTCTGGTATTTAATCCCTGACCTGCCTGTTTCTTGAGTATGTATCTAGTTTAGTGATATGACAGAAATTTCCTTGAGAGCCAGGATATAAAAAAAATAACAAAACCAATTTAAAAGCATCTTTCACAGTCTTTTAAAATTGGGGTTGCTGTGGCTGCTGCTGTCTTTCAGAGTTTAGCTTTCCTACAAGATCACCTAAGGTGAAAGTGAAGTGCAGAGTCCTCTCAGTCTTTTCTGAACTTGCCTGTTGTCCTGGACTTCTGCTCACTCATGGCCTTAGGAATTCCCCCATTCACAGTCCAATGTCCCTGTATTCCCTATGAAATAGAGTTCACTCCTTCCCAGGAGCTCTCTTGTTTATCTTAAACGTGGCAGTCCTTTGCCCCAGACTGCTTTGACTTAATCATTTCTTACACTGATTTAGCTGCCTGCAAGCTGCTTCTGCCTACAGGGCACATTCTGAGAGTGTGAGCCTGAGATGAGTTTCCTGTTTCAGTCTTTCAGGCTGTCACCTGATAAATTGGCACCATCATACAGGCACCCCCAATATCTGTATAGGTGTTACTCTGCTCCTGGAACAGGGCCCTGGGAGCCACAATTGGAGCACAGGACAGTTCTACACCATGCATGGCAGGGGTAAGGGAGGGCCAGCAAGTGTGTCATGAGCTTCTCCTACCATTTTTAAAGCTGTGTTTTCTTGATTCAGTACTCATCTAGTTTCTGCAAACCTTTAACTGTTTTCTGGAGTTTTGAGGAAGATGGCTCTGCTAGTTTTTGCTAGTTCTTTAAAAATACTGTTGGTGAATGTCTCCTTGGAGGGTTTTACACCACCATCTTGAATGACTGGGTCACCTGTGATTGGCTTTGAAGATATTAGGAAACAAATTGTGAAGTTTTCCGCTAGGTCACAGTTGATTACACCATGGATAAAGAGGGAGGTTAACAAAAGAGAGAGACTCAAGTGAGGTTCAGTTGGAGGGGAGGTATGACTCAAACTAGGAACCACATTATAAGCACTTTTTGCTTAATTACAATCATTTGTTCCTTACTGAACCTAATTCTTCAAGGCTGATAAATCCTGGGAGTAATCCAAGCTTGGAATCTGTTGAAAGTCTACAGTTTGTCAAAGCATTATAAATTGTGTGCTTAATTTAGTCTCCAAAAGCTCCTTACTAGGTCTGGGTATTTGTAAGAGCCTGGGCACTGGAGTTGGATAGTTGTGGCTTCCATTTTACTAGCTGGGTGACCTTGAGTTGGTGAATCTCCCAGACCTCAGTTTTCTCACATGTGAAATGAGGACTTCTTGCAATTTTTGTGAGGATCGAATTTTATAATCATGTAGAGTGCATGACCTGATGCCTTACACATCATAAACACTCAGATGCTCTTACTAGCCAATTCATTTCCTTTGAATAAATAATTTAGCACAGGCTAAATGATGTTTTAAAATATCTAGGACAGTTAAATCAGCTGTGAAAGTTGTCATACTTACAGGAGATAATTTACCACAGTTGTTTTGCTTCAGAAATTTCTATGGAGATATTATGATAAATAATTTCTCAGATATTTTTGAAGGAGTCCATATGAAAAGCCACAGGGACTTTTCCAGGTTGGCTTATAATATAGTGTTCTCTAGAAGGAATAGTAGAAGAAATTACACTTTAAAATGCCAAAATGAATAATCTTAAATAAGTGTTCATTTTATCCAATTATTTTATCAATAGGTGAAAATTTGGTTTCAGAACCGAAGGATGAAATGGCGAAATTCCAAAGAAAAGGAAGTGCTTTCCAACAGGTGTATCCAAGAAGTAAGCCTCCAAGAGGATCCCTTGTCAAGATCAGCTCTGGGTTTCCCTTCTCCATGTTGTTCAATATGGGAAGTCTCCCAACAGCACTCAAGTCCAAGATGGAGGGAGAATTCGCCAGAACCTTCAGAGAGACTAATCCAAGAGAGGCCAAGGGCACCACCTCCAGAAGCCAGTTCACTGCAAGATGCCTTGTATTTGTGTCCTGAAGAAGAAGCTGGAGACAAGGGTATACTTACTGCAGCTGTGTGAGTGGCAGCAACCCTCCACGTGATTTTAAAAGAACACTTAACTAATAATATTGGACTCTAAAGCCAGCTAGCTAAAACCTCTAACACCTTTGGAATGATGCAGGAACTAATGCTTTAGGAAATCTGCTCCTCTTTTCATGCATTTGACTCTAGGCCCAGGCTTAATTTGTAAGTGAGATAGATTCTCCTAGGAGGTGGGACGGAACTGGAAAGAGCGAGAATAGTAGTTGGCTCAGTCCCTGCTCTGAGTAGTATAATGTGTATATATGCATGTGTCTCTGTGTGTATATATATAAATATTCATTAAAATACCTTAGTAGAAATAGTTCCTCTTTAAATATTACATTGAGACAAATTAATCTCCTTTTATATGAAGAAAAGTAAACCGTTGACTGAATATTAATTTTTTGAAAACAATGTAATATTTGGACTTTAGCCCAAACTTTTGTACCACACAAAAATGTTTAGAAAAATTCTCTATTTTCTGATTTCTTTTGGTATCCAGCAGTTAACGAATTTTAACTACTCAGCTCAGCAATTCTAATCAAATGGCCAGTTATATATACCTACACTGAAAGTACATTAAAAATTAATCCCATTAGCAAATTAGAAGAATTTCTGATTATAACTAATAGTACCTTAATTTCCCAGTCCCTTACACTTTATCATGTCATCAGTGAGTGAGGTGCATTCGTAACTAGTGACTATCTTTTGAATCTCTTCTCTGTAAGGATGGGCCTGGACCAGAGTTTGCAAACTAAAATGTCTTTAAGGGCCTGTCAGGTAAATAGAGGTCATGACCACCTAAGGATCCTTGAGTTCAATATTGTTTAAAAATATTGTATTGGCCAAGTAAAACATCTGTGCTGAGCAGTTTGCGACCTGTGGCCTAGACTAAAGAAAGCACTGGTGTCACATTTCATAAAATGCTCCCAACTAAACTTCAAAACACAAAAATGATGGAATCTATATTGATTTCTGTTTGTACTTCTAGTTATAAATTCAATTTTCCAGTTAGGTGGCATATACTATATATTAGGTTATTTTTATATATTAACACACACCACAGATGTTTCATGTTTCTTGACTACCCTAAAATATTATAAAATTGCATTTCTGGTAATGATTTGCTCAGTTAATACAGAAATTTTTATTCCAGTTCCAAGAAGAAAGTGTTTCACTTTGAAGGAAATGAAGCAGAAAAAGGAAATGATGTGGTTTTGAATTAGGTTATTATTAATCTGTGGACAAGAAACATTAGAAGTTCATTATGTGGTTTTTTGTTAGAAAGCTACATGATGATTGTGGCTTCTAGTTTGCTTACCTTCTTAGCTATAGATTTTGAAGGTTTAATGTTTAGAAAAGAATATTTCAGAAGAGAACACTTTTAATCAACATCAGGAAATTATTTTATACAAATGGAATTTGAGTTGGTGTATGTTAGCCTGTGTCTTTATCACAAGATCTTTTACTTAAAAGTCATCTCAGAGGCTTATGTCAGTGCCTCACTGTGGGGGAAGGAAGAATGGGGATCTGCTGACAACAATTTAAATTTTAAAACCTGTCTTAAAATGACTTAAGACATGGTTTCTCTTCTTTATATAATATTAATACCTATTTACATTTATCAGGTGCTTTCCATGTGGTAGAGATTGTGCTAAACTTTTAGGGAAGATTAACTCATTTAACTCATGACAATAACCCTGTTAGGTGAGCCTTTTTACTGTCATGATTCTTGTTTCACAGACAAGGAAACTGAGGCAGAGTATGGTTTGGGTGATTGACCAAGGTCATGAGGTTATTAAATGGTATTTGGCCCCTGGCAGTCAAGTTTCAAATCTTGTAATCTTTCAAGCTATGCAGGGTGTGCATACCAACGTGGAATTGTATTCACCCAACTACGGGATATGTTGTATGAGATACATTTGGGGGATTGCAGTGAGATTTATTAAAGAATTTTAGAAGTGCATTGTATTTTCCAAGTCTCTTTTACTTTGTGAATGGTTTTCTCTTCAGTATTCTCTTCTCTATTAGATTTTGAAGTTCAGGTAAAGTAAAGGATTGCAAAAACCTTCACACTATTAAGCCTCTATAATAGAGTAGTTTTGTGGGAGTGTTTAAGTGTGAAATGGAAATGTATTTTATTTGTCATTCACCGCTAAAAAATTTAAAATATCTATGCACAATCTTTCTTGAAAGTAACTTGAAATCAAGTGAGAGAAACCTATGTCATGGCCATCTGATTGCCAGTGTTTTTGAAGTGGGCTAATTAGATCTTAAATGATCTTCCCCAAAGGTTTTACCTGGGGGGTGGGGGTGGGGGTGTCCTAGAAACAGCAGAGGCCTCTGCAAAATTGGACTGATTTTTGAATATACAAATCAATATTTTAATGGACTTTCACTTAGGAATTCATTAAGTCTTTGGAAAAGTACACTTTGGATGAATATATTAGTGATATTTAGGAGACACACAAACCATACACCTGGTACAGACATATTCCTATTTTGCCTGTACTTTGCCTTCACTTACCCGACTGGTTGAAGGGAGTTGCTGAGTCCCATTATCCTCACTGTCAAGGTGTCCCCTTGCTCTCTTAACTTCTACTCTATTAATCATCCTTCTGCCCCCTCACTGTACTTACTTGAATTTTTTTTTATTCGTTATCTAGATGCAGACTACTTTTCTCCATGACATCACATATTAGTATATTTGTTATCTGCTTTCCAGGCAAATAATTGTGCTAATAAGCACCAGAATCAGAAGTCTGGAGACAAAAGCATTTTAAATTTTTAAAAAAGAAATTGTCAAACATCTCAAGCATATGAGAAGAAATACATGATAAGCATCATTCCCTAAGCTTTTACAAAGGTAAATATTTGGGATTGGGTGTATATAAGCAGTTTCTCAGTGATCACTGGATCCGGAGATAGTGAAGTCTATTTTCACTGATGTGTAATGGGTAGCCTTATTTTCTTAGTAAGAAGGTGGTTTTAATGAAAACCTAGTTGTTCAGTCCAGTATTTCTCAAACTTTAAATATCCATACATATGCATATACCATAATTTCCTTCCAACCAGGTTTTTTATGTGCTCAGATTTAGAATATTCTTCATACACTCTCCTTCAGTATCCACTACCTACACCCCCAAGAATCATCAATACACAGATTTTTACTTCACTTCTCAAATATAAAATCATAATTAAATTGTATTTATTACACATGTCCTTTCTGGCCCTCCATCATCCCACTTTCTGATGTATCTCTTTAAAAGAGTCTACATACTTCTCAGTGTATTCCATACCCCAAATCTTGTTGACCAATGATTTCATCAAGCTCAGTTGGCCTTTATATCCAACAAAGCTTCCTCCAGTTTTGATAAGACCGTTAGACACTGTGTCTGCATAATCTGAAATCCACAAAAACTTTTTTCTTTGTATATTTCAACACTTGTTGGGCACAGTGTGTGTCACTGTACTACACTCTATGAGGGAGCACATGGTCCTTACCCTCAAGGAGCTCCTAAGTTAGTCTTATTCCCAAGCAACTTTTGAAATATTCCATGCTGCCTGTGGCTGGATCCAGTGAATTTGGGGCAAAAAGTAATCTTTTGAAATCTTCCCAAAACCTCTCTCTCCATTTTTGGTGGTGGTGGTGGTGGTGGGGTTGTTAAATGCCCCAGTATACAGAAAAGTACAAGCTGCTCAGCTTGCTACCCCTCCTCCATTCAAGCCACAGTGGTCCCAAGAGGAGTCAGAAAGAGTCTAAGGGCAGTATTCAGTAGCTTCCTTTTGTTCATAGTGTACTCTATTTTCTGTTGTTTGTTTTGTTTTGTTTTGTTTTTCTTTCTACCCATTCAGGCTTTGATTAACCTAAACCCATGGGGTTGGGAAAAGAAAAGAAAAATAATGCAAGCAGGGGAAGATCAGAAAGACTGAAGTATTTTTCAATATGTAGGGACAAAATTGCAAAATTAATTTCTATCCTTCACAAATCATTTCTGAAATAAGTAACTACCCTAATGATTTAGTATTAGCCCCAAAAGGTGGTTCTTAGCTTCCAGCTGTTAGTTGTGTTCCATTACATTATTTTGATTACAAAAGTAATACATGCTCATTATTAAAAAAAAAACTCTTGAAAATATAGATAACAGTAAAATTCCTGTTAATTTCACTATTTGGTAATAGCCAAATTGGCTTTTTTTTTGAAAATTTTCTGAACTTTTTTGTATGTGTGTGTTTTAATTTGCTAGGCTGCTCCAAGAAAATACCATGAAATAGGTTGGCTTAAACAATGGGAATTTATTAGCTTACAGTTTTGAGGCTTTGATGTCCAAATCAAGGCATCATCAAGATGATGCTTTCTTCCTGAAGACTGACTGCCAGTGACCCTTGGCTCCTCCATCACCTGGCAAGGCACTTGGTAGCATCTGCTGGTCTCTTCTTTCTCTTCCGGATTTCATTGATTTCATCTTCTTGCTGTGTGGCACTCTCTCTCTCTCTTTTTCTGTATTCATTCCATTTATAAAGGACTCCAGTAATAAGATTAAGACCCATCCTGAATGAAGTGGGTCACACCTTAACGGAAGTAGGCTCATCAAAAGATCCTACTTACAGTGGGTTTACACCCACAGGAATGGACTAGATTTAAGAACATGTTATTCTGTGGTACATACAGCTTCAAACCACCACAGTGTATATATGTGTATGTGCATATGTTTAAACAAATTTGGATCTTAGTGTATATCCAGTTTATCCTGCTATTTTACTCAAGCTTGCACAGAGAACATTTTCCCATGTAATTAAAAATTCTTTGAAAATATTTATAATGACTGTGTAATATATTGTAGCTCCTACACTTCTTGAAGTGAATCAAGGGATAGGGGGGAGGGGATGGCAGGGCATGGAAAGAATGATCATGGGCACCTGTACCATGAATATACATTAGAAAAATAATCTAATGCCCATTATCTTTTAATATTAAGCCTTATCAGACATAAAATTGGGGAAGTTTGGGTTATAATTTTGTAAGATTGGTGACATTGAATATCAAAGAGTATCAAACATACAAAGAGGAGGGTGACTTCCAAAAAACCGTCATGAAGCTTATCAAAGCATTCTCCCCTATTCAAAAATACAAGGTAGTATACTCAAACTTTCACTACATAGCAATCAGGGAATCTACTAATGTAGTATAATATTCCACCTCTCTAAATGCTCTCTACAGTCAGACTGATACATTAGTTCAGCTATTTCAGGTATCTCGTATTGTCTACAAAGTAGGCAGGAGTCAAGCAAACCAACAGGGATTTAGCATCTGTCACTCCTTTGAAGGCTAAGGTAATAGGGTTGATTGGCCTATTGAGTCTAGAATCCCCCAGCTCTCACAACTCTATGGATTTCACTCAAAGTTGCTTAAACAATGGAAATTATGATTGTCTTTTGGAATCAGATCATTCAGAGGAAAAAAGGGAGCTGGGAAGTCCTTAATGTAATTTGAATCCAAAGCAGAACTATAAAGTGCTAGTCAAAAAAGAAAAAAATCAGTCATGTCCAGTTTGAATGAAATAGAGTGATATAAATAATTCATAATGTCCATCTAATCCTGTTAATTCCATTTTGACCAATATTCTACAATATAGGAGTAAAAGTCTAGAATAGACAAAAATGAAAGACTCAGGCTCCCATGGCAGTCCATGTAATGGAATTTAACTTACATTGATTTGACTTAAGCTTTTGTACCAAACCAAATGAGGAACTATTTGCAAGAATATCCGGGGCAGGGACATTTTTGGAAAAAAAAAAAAAAAAAAGCCTCCATTTTGGATTTCTACACTGAGAAAGTTTAAGAAAATGCAATGTAATTTTTTTAAAGCTCCCATATGGATTCCAGATGTTGACCATTTAATCCCAGAAGGTGTTTCCTTATTATACAAATATGGTGCATATCAAAAAATTGGCATTGTTTAATTTATAGCTCACACATGAACCATTGTTTTTTGTGATGTAGTTATTTTAAATGATTCATAAACTAAACAATGCCTGTATTTAAGACACATACAGTATTTGTATAATGAGGAAACACCTTCTTGCATTAAATGGTCAACATCTGGGATCCATGTGGGAACTTCTTTGAAATTTTGCATAAAGACAAATTAGAATGGCATTATTTTCTCAGAGATGCAACTAGCCAGTAATCAAAAGACAGGTTGATCTTGGTACATATTGTGGTTAAGAAAATGGGACTGTTGACAGAAACATCCAATAATGTTTTTACAACATTATTTTGAGGATGGGGTAAATGGAGGTGGAATGAAATGCAGTATGGCCAGTGCTAAGTCCAGGGTCAAAGATCAATTCAAGTGTACTCTCAAACACTCTGTAGGAGTGTTAAGTTATTAAAAACTTTCTGGGAGGGCAATTTGGAAATACATATCAACAACTTGTTAAATGTGTTTGACTAGACAATTCAACTTACTGGAATTCATCTTATAAGGAAATAATTAGCAAACAATTTTATATACAAAGATGTTCATCATAGATTTTTTATGACAAAAAGGGATAGATTAAATCAGTTTTGACAAATTCAGATCATGAAATCCTACACAGCCACTGAAAATAATGTTGTAGAAGAAAGATGATTTGTAAAAATGGCCATGATTCATTGTCATGGAGAAAAACAAATTACAAATCAATATATTAATAGCCAAATTTTGTGTGTGTAGGTCTAGAGAAAAGGCTGTACAAACATTTGTTAACTGTGGTTGTCTCTGGGTATCAGGATTAATGATGATGTTTGCTTTATTTTCCATGTTCTCTATTTTCCAAATAATCTACTACAAACCGTATTACTTTTTAAATAAGAAAACACACACACACCTCAACTTTAATGTTTCACAGACACCTCAAAGTCAAGTGAGCTCCTCTTTTGCTTCAAATCTATTTCACCAGCATTTCTTCTTCCAGTAAATAGCAAAATAGAATAACCAGTTGCTAAATTCAGTAACTTGGGAGTCATCTTGACTCCTCCCCCTCTCTTCCCTGGTATATAATCAATTTCCTAGTCTTACACAATCCTCTAATATCTCTTCATCTCTTCAATCTGTCCCCATCTATCCATCTCCACAGACATAACTGAATGCCAGACAACCATTTTCTCTTGCTTGCACTTCTTGTTTCCTAGAAGTCTCTTTAAATTCCTTCTAGCTTCCTCCCAACTCCTTCTTCAGACTCTAGTCAGAGTGATCCTTCTAAAATGCAAATCTGATCATGCTACTCCTCTGATTGAAATCTCTCTTCTGGGCCAACATTATCTTAATACCAAAGCCAGATAAAGATATCACAGGGAAAGAAATCGACAGACCAATTTCTCTTGTGAAGATAGATGCAAAAGTCCTCAATATAATACCAGCAAATTGAATCCAATAGCATATTAAATAAATTATACACTATGGTCAACTGGGATTATCCCAGGAATGCGAGGCTGGTTCAACATAAGAAAATCAATCAATGTGATGCACCACATTAATAGAATGAAGGGCAAAAATAATATGATCATTTCAATGCAGAAAAGGCATTTGACAAAATCCAATACCCTTTCATGATTAAAAAAAAAAAAAAAAACTCAGAAAACTAGCAATAGAAGGAAACTTCCTCAATATGAGAAAGGACCTATATGAAAAACCCACAGCTAACATTATGCTAATGATGAAAGACTGAAAGCTTTCTCCCAAGGTCAGGAATGAGACAAGGATGCCAGCTTGCACTACTGCTATTCAACATTGTAGTAGAAATCCTTGCCAGAACAATTAGGCAAGAAAAAGAAATAAAAGACATCAAAATCAGAAATGTAGAAGTCAAACTATACTTATTCACAGTTGACGAGCTCTTTTATATAGAAAATCTCAAAGAATCCACAAGAAAACCTACCAGAACTAATAAACAAATTCTTCAATATTACAGGCTATGAGATTTACATGCAAAAATCACTAGGATTTCTATACACAAGCAAAGAGTATTCTGAAATGGAAATTTAAAAAAATAACCCCATTCACAATAGCTCCAAAAAGAACAAAATACTTAGGAATAAACTCAACCAAGGAGGTTAAGGACTTGTACACTGAAAAGTACAAAACACTGCTGAAAGAAATTAAGGAAGACCAATATAAATGGCAAGACAACCTGCATCCCTGGCCTCTATTCACTATCAAAGCCCCTCCCCGCCCCGCCCCCAGTGATAGCAATAAAAAAAAGTCTCCAGACATTGCATTTGTCCCCACATGGAGAGGAGGGGTGAAATCACCCCTAGTTGAGGAGCACTGCCTTAAAACATGGATCTGATCATATCGCTCTCCTCATAATATTTCACTGATTCCTTATTTAATTCATTCAGCAAGTATGAATTGTGTCAAGCTCTGTACTAGGTTATAGGAATATGATGGTGAACAAGGCAGACATGACTATTGCCCACACAGATTATATTCTATTTCAGTAAGCAGACAAATCAAAGTAAACAAAAAATGATAAATTGTAATAAGTTCTATAAAAGAAATAAGGTGGGGATAGGACAAACTTTACTTTGGGTGGTGACATTTCAGGTGCATCCTGAAAATGAGAAAAAACTAGACATGAAAAAAGTGATGGGAGGAACATTCCAGGCAGAGGAAAGATCATGTTTAAATGCTTTGAAGCAGGAAAATTTGCTGTGTCTGAGGAACTAGCATAAGACCTAATGGATAAGCATTTGTCAGCAAGGTGAAGAGTTTACAGAGTTGGGCAAGGTCTGGATCATGCTAAGCAGAATAAGATGTAGTAAGGAGTTCAGATTTTATTCTAAGTGCAATAGAAAGCCATGGAAAGATGAGGGAATAACCTTATTAATAGTTTGGTAAAAATATTTCCTGCTAGGTTTGGAGTGGAGTGAGAAGAGGACAAGTGTGGAAAAAAAAGACAAAATAAAGGCTATTAGACTAGATGAGAAATAATGGTGGCCTGGACAAAACTGGTGGCATTGTAGATGGAAAGAAATAAACATAGTTGAGATATGTTTTGAAGCTAGAATTTGATCCAATGGGTTTATGTGATGGATGGACAGAAATGAAGGGATCAAGGAGATTCTGATACTTTTGTGTTGAGCAATGAGCTGGAGAAGACGGTTTCCGAGATGGTGAAGGTTAAGGGGGACAGGTTTTCAATTTTGGACTCTAAGTTAGTTAGACATTCAATTGGATGTTGGTTAAAATTGGTATCTGGGATGGAGAGGAGATCTCTGTACTGGAGATATAAATTTGGGAGTCATCAAAACATAGATGGTATTTGAAACTATTAGATGAGATCATCTGAAGAAGAGTATAAAGAGAAAAGAAAAGAACACCCTAGAGTGATTCTAAGGAAAACCAACAAATAGAGGTAGCAAAAGAGAGTGAGAAGTCGTAGCTTGTGAGGTGAGAGGAAAAGCAGGAAGGTGTTGTGTCAGGGAAGCCAAGAGAGATCATTTCAAGAAAGAGAAGATTAACTTCATTTGGAACTCTGTGGAGAAGTAAGATAAGGACAGAGAAAAGTCCTTTGGATTTGCTAACGGTGAGGATGATAATGACTGATTAAATAGCCCTAACTGGAATGGTAAGGAGGGAAAGCCAGACAGGAGGTGGTTGAGGAGAGAATGAAAAGTGAGAAAAAGGAAATAGTTGTGTATAGAAAAAGCTTCAAGAAGTTTTCCTGTGAAGGGGAGTGGGGAGATAGTGTGGAGAAGGGAGGAATTTATGCAAGGAAATAAGAGCTTTTTCTTTTTAAGTTAGGAGCTACTAGAGAATAATATTAGGATAACAATGGAATGATTTAGTTGAGAGGGAATGATGACATCGGAAAGGGAGAGAGAGAGAGAGAGAGAGAGAGAGAGAAGAGAGAGAGAAGAGAGCGCCACCGTGTGGAGAAGGGGCTTCCCTAGGTAGAGGGAACACTTCATAGAATCAGAGAAGGGTGCTGGTGCAGATCAGTTTGCAGGTAGATGGTGAAAAGATGAGTCTTTTCATTTATGGCCTCTCAATAAAGTATGAGGCAAAGTCATCAGCTGAGAGAGAAGGCTGAGGAAGAGTATGAGAGGTTAGAGGAAAAAGGAGGTAAAATGAAAGAGGAGCTGGGAAAGTAAATCTATTAAAGAAACAGTAGGATTTGTGAGTCTTGTTAAGTAACCTTTTGTAGCCTATGATGTGAATTTAAAGTGAGATAAGAAAGTATATATATATATATATTTTTTTTTTTCTCTACCAATGTTCAGACATTAGTGCATATATAAGGAAAGCAGATGTAACAATTGGGTTTTTTTTTCAGGATAGAAGTATAGAGGGATAAAAAGGAGCTGAGAGTACCTGTAAAGAGCATGATTGTGATGGTGGAACATGGGATGTGGGCTAGACAAGGGAGAAATGAGGCATGCAGGGGCTGACTGCTAGTGCAAAAATGGTGGGATCAGTGTATTGGAGGTCTTGTAGAGATGAAGATTTTTAGCTGTGCAAATACATAAACAAGTGATCTTATAGTTAGAAAGTGTAACGTTTGAAATTAAGATTTCAGAAGAGATGCAGCTTCTTGTGTTAATGAGGTCTAGGATGGGACCATAGGGTTGGGTGACAAATAGGGTGAAGAGAAAAGTCATTGGTGATAAAGAGGTCTAGGAACTCAGAGGCTGGAATGTTCCTGGCAGAGAAAAGATCATGTACAAATGCCTGGAAGCAGGAGCACTTGTTATGCTGGGGAATTGAGGCAAGAAATATAGAGCACTTGGTATTGTTTTTAGGATCAATCTAAAGTCTTGTATAGGACCTACATAAATCTTTGTGAAATGATCTCTACTTCCCAATCCAATCTCCTTATTCACAATCATCTCTTCACTCTATTCTTTCAGCTTATTTGCTCTTTATACTCTATTGCCTCCAGGTCTTTGTATAAATTTTTGCATTCTGCCTCAAACACTTTAATCCCAATGCACCCGCCTCCCATTCCCTGATAGTACACATCTTTAAAATTTCCTAGGTAATTGCTTCATTCATTAATATAGTCATGGCCATAAAATTCTGGGTTAAGACATTGCTTTTCTTGGTGTCAGACAGACCCTGTACTTCCTGTTTTGTAATTGCAAGTGTGTTTCTACACTAGTCTGTATAATGATGATTTTTTTTACATTTGTTTAGAATTGTTTATAGTAGAATAGTACATGATCAAATTTTGTAATTATTTCATTTGTGCTTTGAGAAGAATGTGTATTCTCTATCTATTGGATACCGAGTTCTATGCATGCATTCATTCATTTTTTCATTTATTCATTTAGCAAATATCCAATAAGTGTGTACAATCTGCCAAGAACTTTTTTGAGGTATCTGGGATGCTTCAGTGAACAAAGAGAAGTCTTTGCTCTTCTGGAGTTACATTCTACTGGGGGAAGATAGATAATAAACAATGAATTATAGTAAATAAGTAAATTAGGAGTGTGTAAGAAGGTGAGAAAGGCTACAGTGGAAAAAGTATTGTAGGGTAGAAGGGATATAGTGGGGTGAGGGTAATTCTTGCAATTGTGTACTTGGAGGTCATGGAAGGTCTCACTGGCAAGGTGAAATTAGAGCAAAAACTTGAAAAAGGTAAGGAATTAGTCATGCAGGATCTAGGGGAAGAACATTTTAGGTAAAGGAAATGGCTTGTGCAAGGACTCTTAGAGGGAAGTCAGAGTATATGGATGCATGTGTGGTTAAGTGGGAGTTTGTGTGGTATGTTCAAAGGACAACAAAGAGGTAGCGTGACTGGAGGGGTGTAAACAAAAAACGGTAGTAATAGATGAGATCAGATAATTAGGAGGTGCAGATCATTATAAGGCTTTTGGATTTTACTTTGAGTGAAAGGGGGAGAAGGGAAGTGGTATGATCTGAATAACGTCTTCAAAGGGTCACTGAGACTACTCTGTTGAGAATAGATTAAAAAGGAAAAGGATGGAAGCAGCAAGCCCAGTTACAAGAATAGTTCAACAATCCAGGGAAGAGATGATGGTAACTTGGACCACGGTAGTAGCAGTGTAGGTAGAGAGAAGTGGTTGAATTCTGGATGTATTTTAAAGATAGAGCCAAAATACTTCCTGAAGAAATTGAGGTGATATGAGATAGAAGGGGCAAGATGATTCCAAGTTCTTTTTATATATTTTTTTAACCTGGGCTTATGGAGGGATGAAATCATCATGTAGATGGTAAGTGTATGAGTGAGCTAGGTTTTGGGGGGTGGGAGGTAAGATCAGAAGTTAAGATTTAGACATGTTGAGTTTGTGATGTCTATGAGCTCTCCAAGTGGAGATGTTGAGTAGGTAATTGGACTTCGATTTCAGGAAGCAAGGCCTGGGCTGGATATACACATTTGGTGGTCATTAGGATATAGATAGCATTTAAGCCCTGAAAATAGATAAAGTCAAGGGAATGAGTACTGGATGAGAAGAGGATGAGGGGCTGAGCCATGAGACTTTCCCAAGTTAAGAGATCTGAGAGGAGATGAGAAACCAGGGAAAAAAGACTCAGAAGGAACAACCCTTGAGGTGGAGGAAAGCCAAGGGAATGTGGAGTCCTGGAACCCAAGTGAAGAAAGTATATAAAGGAGGAGGATGTGCTGAACCGGCTCAATGCTGATAATAGTCCAGTAAAACAGGAACTCAGAAATGACCACTGGAAATCTGTAAGAGACCCTGACAATAACAGTTTCAGTAGAGTGATGGGGATGAAAGTCTGACTAAACTAGACTTGAGAGTGTATTAGTTAGAGTTCTTTAGGGAAACAGAACCAACAAGAGATATCTATAAATATGAGACTTTAAAAAGGTGTCTCACACAACTGTGGGGATGCACGGGTCTAAACTGTGTAGGGCAGGCAGCAAACTGGCAACTCCAATGAAGGTGTTTGACGAACTCCTCAGGAAACACTTCACTGGTTAGTAGAAAAAGTAAAGGTCCTCTGTCCATCTCGCTTAAAAGTCCTCAACTGATGGGATTAAATCCAGCTGATTTAATTCTCTCATTATGGAAAACATGCTGTTTGTTGATGTAATGAGCCACAGCTGCAGCCAGTTGACTGATGATTTAATAAATCAGCCTTCTGGTTTATTAACCAGCCACAAATGTCCTTGCAGTAAGGGTTAGGCCAGTGCTTGCTCGACCAGGCACCTGGGCACCATCACCTGGACAAGTTGACACATGAACCTAATCATCACAGAGAGTATCAGAGGTACTGGGAGACAGATCCTAGTTTTACTGCAAGGGAGATCCCAGAGGAAGGGTCAGTGTTTACCTGGGGGATGGGTCATGCTAATGGAATGCTAATAGCAATGATCCAGCAGAATGAAATAGGAGGAAAAAAAAGGACTATTGGAGAAAGAAGGCTAGAAGGGACTAATCTTCTGCATGAGGGCAGGGAATGGCTTTACATTGGAGAAAAAATAGTTCACCTATAGTAAACATGGAAAGGCAGAGTATATAAATGCAGATGCTTCTAAGTGGGTCGATGTGGTAAAGGGAGTCTGAGAACATTTTTATTACTTGCGGGCTCTCAGTGAAGTAACAAGGAAATTGTCAGCTCAGAGAGAAGATAAGGAGATACTGGAGGTTTAAGTAGAGAAATTCTTGTGAACTATTTTCTTAGAGAGTGAAGTGTATGGAAAAAGTTTGAAATGTATATGTATATTACAACAAGTTTGTTAGTAGAATTGCCAAATCTTTAAATACTTACTAATTTGGGGTTTGTTTGATCCAATTATTGAGAAAGTTATGATAAAATTTTACTATGAGAGAGGATTTGTCGAATTCCTCTTCTGCCAAATTTTACTTTGCATATTTTAAAGTTATTTTATTAGATACATTTGTTTAGATTTGTTTTGTATTGCCAGTGAATTGAATCATTTGTCATTAAGCAGCAAATCTCTTTCACTTTGGTAATGCTAATTGTCTTTAGAGTCACTTTTGTTACATCATCTTTCCTTTGGATGGTATTTTTTTTTTTTAAACTTTTACTTTTTTAATACTTTAAATGCAGTTTATTATATGTCAATAATACCTCAAAAAAGCTGTTAAAGTCAAACTTTTATATATAATCTTTTAATGTCATTATGTTTCAGGAGTGTCTTTTGTAAGCATAAGTAGTTACATTTTGTTTTGTTTAATACAATTTGATAATTACCATCTTTTACATTTATCATAATTACTGATATATTTTGATATTTCTTATGTGTCACTTGCCACTTGCTGCCTTTTCTAAGATTTCTTTTTTTCTTTCAGTGTGTGAATGTTGCCATGCTTTCTAGCTGTTTAGCACCTCTTTAAACCCTTACTATGTTTAGACCAATGTCTAGTCTTCTGGGCCCTGCCTCTCTAAGGATGAACCAGAAGGTTTGCTTTCCTCACATCTGGGTGGAAGCAATGTGACCTGAATGTCCCTAATCAGATTCAGCCCTGCTAGACTTGTTACTTCAGTTTCTGGAGGACTGTGCAGAATCTGTATTACTGGTGAGGGTAGAAAGAGAAGAATCTGACTTTTGAAGATGACAGTAGGTACATGATCACTTCCCTCCCACAGTGAAGTCAAATTCCTTTCAGCAGTGCAGACTCCAACATCTAGTGGCAATAGTGCAGTTTCTTCATAGCCCATTTCTGGTGTCTCAAACCTGGTTCACAGCCCTTTGAAAAGAATGCGAGCCATCTCAAATCCTTTCACAGAGATTTCTAGCTGCTCACCAAAATCCATGTTCTTCTCTTCTTTCTAAGGACACAGCTAGGCAACATTCCCAGTCTGCCTTGAAGTCAGGTGTGTCATGTGACAGATTTCCAGTCAATGAGACATGCATTACTTCCAAGCCTGGCCCACGTACACTTCTCGCATGCTCTTTCCTCTTACACAGAATGGCTGGAGACAACTTTGCTGAACTTGGAAGCCCTGTATTGAAGATTGCAGAATTTCTATCAGTCTGTGTCCCCAAATGACCATGCGGAGATCACTACCCCCTCCCCCACTTAGCAGTTTAAGATTTTCATATTGTGGTTCATTTGGTCACTCCCTCTGGGTTGCAGCCTGGAATCTGTACTTTCGCAAGATCCTAGATGATTGTGAGCCTTCACATTTGTGGATCAGCATTTGGAAGCTGCAGATCTAGACAGTAGTTAACCAGGGAACATTTTGCAATGTTTGAAAACATTTTTAATTTTCATGATTGGGGCAAGTGGGTAGAGGCCAAGAATGCTGCTAAACATGCTACAGTGCCCAGGACAGTCATTTCACACACACATACACACACACACACACACATGTACACACACACACCCTGCAAAAAAGAATTATCTAGCTCCAAATGCCAATAACGCCAAGGTTGAGAAACCCTGCTCTAGATAAAGGCATGTCTGAAAATGCACACAGAACTTTGAGCACAATTTCAGGGGTTTCAGGAACTTCTAAAATCAACTGATCTCAGGTCAAAACTTCTGCTGGAAGCCTCTATGTAGTGCAATTTCAGGAAGAAAATCAGAATTCTCTGAGTTTCATTTCAAACAACTGAATTAGATTTCAGAAGGGTATCAAAAAATGTGTTTAATAGTTTAGATTCTTTGAAATAAAGCACACATTTTTACAAAATCTTTCCACTTTATTTTCAAGTCAATGTGTATTTTAAGCCAAACATGATACAGATGTTTTTGATTCATATATTAATACATCAAGATGTTGTTTTGTATGGGTCATTTGATGTTAACAAAATTGGGTGAACCTTCTTTTTAGGAAGTCTCTAAAAGGTCATTTAATTTTTAAAGGCAGGAGGTCATATTTTTCCATTAGGAAATTCACTAACATGGGTTCAAATCATGTTCAAGTACACAGTCCCATTAGGTTTTGGTGGAAACAAGTCATCTCTTCCTTATTTCATCATGCTTATCCAATAAGCAAGTGCTTGTGGAATGACTTAAGTGGTGGCTAAATGGATCTTTGTTCTATTATATTGCCAATAAAGTTTAGGCTTTAAGCCCCTCATAACTGTTGCCTCATTAAAGCAGTTGAAAGTCCCAGGAAATGGTGTAAAGTTCTTAGATGAACAAGTGTGCTAATAACTTTCATAACAATCTCACTAATTTGGAATTTTAAAAACTTTCTGCTGCAATCTAGGGGTTCATTAAAAAGCTGATGATATCAGCCCTGCATATGTGTTAAAGACACATTTTACTAATCATTCAATAATGTGTTCTGACTTCAGAGCATATTATTAAATACATGCTATTTACCATTCATCATTCTGAGATTGAAAAGCAGACAGGTTTAAGAAAAATGCACTCCAAATCATTGAGGAGTCTACATTTTTAATGCCATTGAACAATATAAATGCCACTCCTTAAGCTTTTAACTTTAGTTTGCATGTGTTTTTGATTGAAAATGAAGGCATATTATTTGTACCATTTTTCCTCTGAACATGGAGCTTAAAATCCTAGGAATGATGATTATGGTTGCATTAAAAATGTTCATTTATGATTATATTAGTGTTTAAGAAGTGAAATGGAGTACTGAGGCAACTATTCAGGTTTTTAATCCATTTATCCATTCATTAAGCACCTTTTATTTGTTGCAGTCTCTGAACTAGGAATTTTGGGTTATATAAAAATAAATTGAATGTGGCTCATCTCTTCAATGAGCCAACAATTTAGACTGGGAGACGGGGCAAGCCATTCATTCATTCAACAAATGTGTAATGATCACATTGGGTTACAGACAGAGTTCTAGGTTCTGGGGATCCATCAGTGAATAATACAGATAGAATCTTTTCTTTTATTGAGCCTAAACTGAGGGAGGAGAGTATTGGGAGGATATGACAAGAGAATAATAGGAAGAAGGCTGTTTTTTGGTGGAAGAAATACATGAGTAGAAATATTTACAATCCTCTCCATTTGTTTAGCATCTATCGTGTGCCAATACTTGATAGGCTTATTTAATTCTCCTAATTCCAGTGAAATAAGTAACATATTTTCATTTTACAGATGAGTAAACTAAGGATTCAAGTGGCTAGATAATTTGTTCAAGATCATGATCTATATATATTACTTATTGAACTTGAATAGATTTCTGTCTGATAATCTTCAGACCAAGACGTCTGTTCTTTATTATGCTGGTATCGAAGAGCCACTGTAGATTCTTAATAGTTACTTTAGGAAGCTTAATTTGGATGAATAGCAAGGAAGCATACAATGACTATGTTTTTTCTCAATAACTCTCTCCAACAGAGTGATCTGGTTATCCATGGGCAAAAAGACAGCTTGTCTTTTATAGCTTAGCACCTTAGTATATTTCACACTTTATTTTATGGTATCTTGCATATATGTCTTTGAAAACATTGACGTCTTCTTGAAAGTCTGTATAAAAAGTTTGTGGTTTTGTCTGCCCAGCATCCATTATATCATTGACAAATCCCATCTATTCTTGAGGAAAATTCATTCCATATGATATGAGCATGGGTGAGCCCATCTACCAAATGCAGAAGAGGACACATGTCCCAACCCTGACAGATTTGAGCACCTCGGTCCCCTGGCTGTAGTGCTTAGTTGAAGAATGTTTGTCCCTGGTAATTGCCAGAATTATTGGGAAAGTTGCTTTCTTTCTTTGGGAGTTGTTAAGCCAGCATGACATGGGTCTTTGTAGGCTGTAGCTATTCATTGAGAGGGAGAGAGAGAGCCATATATGAGCACCTGGTTCCTGCTGTGCCTGAAGCTAGAAACCTATAAACTTTTCATTTATTTAAGCTAATGAATTCTCTATTTTTCTTAAGCTATTTTGAGATGGGTTTCATCACACACAATTGAAAGAGTCCTGACTATGGGGATGACTGTGACATTGATTTCTCTATTATTCACAGTCCTGAGCACAAAAACCAAATTGGTGAGCCCCAAAATTGTTTAATTCAAATAATTAGAAATACATAGACAAAAAAATGTAAAAACATTTAATACTTTAAAGCTTGAACAACTGTCTTAGATATCTACTTCATATTTCAAGGAAAGACACCGCATCTTAGAATTATCAAGTGATGAAGAATATGGTAGTAGATTTTTGCTTTTAAATATAATGCTGGCAAGAAACCAAGATGGCGGCTAGGTGAGATAGGGCTAAGGAACACTTCCGTGGAAAACACTAGAGAAGGACCAGAGAGTGACCCAGAATACCGGTTACAGCGATGTGCCAGCTGAATGAGATCTGCTAGTTCCCAGGGGCTGTGTACTTGGTGAAACTGAGAGTCTGCACTCTGAAACGAGTGAGTAAGCCGGCTGGAAGTCCCGCAGCCGCATGGCGATCTGGGGAAGCCAGGGTTTGGAGTCTGGGAAAAAAAAAAAAAAAAAAGAATAAAGGGGAAAACCCAGGAGCGGCTGCAGGTGCGATCGTGGGAAACGCAGTAAAACACAGCAAGAGGGGGCTGGGCCGGCCTCTCGGTGACTGGCCTGGAAGATAGCCCACTGCAGATATCCCTGGGGCCGGGGGAACGGAGCGGAGAGCCAGAAGCCGAAAGAATCCCCGCGGCTAGTAGCTCGCTCCCTGGAGGGCTGGACAAACTCCTGCCTGGGGCCATGCCCACAGCCCAGAGCCCCGCCGGTTGTCCCAGAGCTGGGAAGGAGGAACTGTGCGAGGAGGAGGGTGTGGAGACGTTCCGTTTGGCCATTTTTGCAAAAGGCCGAAAGCGAGCCGGCTGGGCCCAGAGGCCCAGGGCTTCCCTTGAGGGACGGGGCGTGCTGATGAAGTAGTGCAGCATTCTCTCAGCAGTGGTCCTGGAGGAGTGCGGCTGGGCAGGGGGACCTGCTCGGAGATCCCAGAGACACTAGGTCAAGTTTGTGGGACATCAAGAGAGAGGGGCAGGGGCTGGGGCTGAAATGAAATGAAGGCTTGGTCTCTTGCGGCGGCCTTGAATCTCTGGGAACTGGGGGGATTTGAATATTGAGGCTGTCCTTCCTCCCTGACCACCTGTACAAGTGCCCCGCATTCAGGGCAGACAGCTCCAGCAACACACCCAGGCTGAGTTCTCTGGCTGGACCCCACAAGAGGTGGAGAACTGACTTGAGAGGTATAGGTGACTCACAGAAGCCATCTGCTGGTTAGTTAGAGAAAGTGTATGTCACCAAACAGTGTTTCTGAAAAATTCGATAGTTTTTTTTTTTTTTTTTTTTTTTACAAATTAAAAGAACCCTGTTGAGCAGAGCAAATGCCAAGGGGCCAAAAACAACAGAAAATCTCAATGCATATGATAAAACCAGACGATATGGAGAATCCAACTCCAAACACATAAATCAAGTTATCTGGAGAAACAAAGTTCCTCGCAGAATTAATTAAAGATACACAATTGAGGAACAAAAGCATGGCAAAGGATTTAAAGGACATCAAGAAGACCATGGCCCAGGATATAAGCTACATAAAGAAGACCCTAGAAGAGCATAAAGAAGACATTGCAAGGCTAAATAAAAAAGTAGATGATGTTATGGAAATAAAAGAAACTGTTGGCCAAATTAAAAAGACTCTGGATAATCACAATACAAGACTAGAGGATGCTGAACAACATCTCAGTGTCCTAGAAGTCCACAGAACAGAAAATGAAAGGACAAAAGAAAGAATGGAGAAAAAAATCAAAAAAATTGAAATGTATCTCAGGGAAATGATAGATAAAATAAAACGTCCAAACTTAAGACTCATTGGTGTCCCAGAAAGGGAAGAGAAGGGTAAAGGTCTAGAAAGAGTATTCAAAGAAATTGTTGGGGAAAACTTCCCCAACCTTCTACACAATATAAATAAACAAAGCATAAATGCCCAGCAAACACCAAATAGAATAAATCCAAATAAACCCACTCCGAGACATATTCTGATCAGACTCTCAAATACTGAAGAGAAGGAGCAAGTTCTGAAAGCAGCAAGAGAAAAGCAATTCACCACATACGAAGGAAACAGCATAAGACTAAGTTGTGTCTACTCAGTGGCCACCATGGAGATGAGAAGGCAGTGGCATGACATATTTAAAATACTGAGAGAGAAAAATTTCCAACCAAGAATACCTTATCCAGCAAAAAACTCTCCTTCAAATTTGAGGGAGAGCTTAAATTTTTCACAGACAAACAAATGCTGAGAGACTTTGCCAATAAAAGACCTGCCCTACTTCAGATTCTAAAGGGAACCCTACAAACAGAGAAACAACAGAAAGAAGAAAGAGATATAGAGAATTTTAACAGAAATATATAGTACCTTACATCCCAAATCACCAGGACACTCATTTTTCTCTGGCGATCGCAGATCTTTCTCCAGAAGGGACCATAAGCTGGGACATAAAACAAGACTCAAGAAATTAAAAAAAAAAAAAAAAAAAAAATTGAATATACTCAGGGCACGTTCTCTGGCCACAGTGGAATACAAATAGAAGTCAATAATTTTTGAACTGTAACTCCACTATTTACTTCCTACATGATATAAATTACACTAACCCTAATGACAAATCAGTGGTTTTGAACTCAATGTAAAATATGTAATTTTAGACAACTAAATAAAGGTAGGGGAATGGTGGAGTATAGGAACATAGTTTATGTGCACTATTGAAGTGGAGGTGGTATCAAAAAACAAGATTGATATGGATTTAAGAGGTTAATTTTAACCCCCACAGCAAACAAAAAGAAACTATCAGAGAATGTAACCATAGAGATGAATTGTAGAGTATGGGTTAAGAGAAATGGGGGAAGGGGCAATGGGGAATTAAGAAATGAGTGTAGGGTTGCTGTTTGAGGTGAAGGGAAATTTCTAGTAATGGATGGTGGGAAAGAGCATTACAACATTCTAAAGGTGATTAATCCCACTAATGGAAGGCTAGGGAGGGGATGGAATGGGAAGATTTAGGCTGTATATATGTTCCTACAACCAAAAAAAAAAAAAAGACAGTCTAAATAGATGATTGAATGCCAAGGATGAACTAGGATTGAATTAGAGGATAGAGGACAGGTGGCTCAAAGGGACACAGTTGAGACATAAGGTAAAGGAAATATAGAATGTAATCTTTGTATCATTGTTGAACCTGTTGTACTTCTTAGCTGTGCTTAATGGGATTGCATAAAAGAATGTTCTTGTTCATGGGAAGTGTATAAGTGAATTATAGTGTGTGTTCAAGGATGTGTGCAGCTAGCTCTCATATGTTCAGAAGACAGAGCAATAGATGATGGATGATAGGGAGGGAGGGAGGGAAAGAAATAGCGATGTGACAACATGTTCAGGTTGGTGGATTGAGCTATCGGGGGAGGGGGGTCAGGGTATGATGGAATTCTTTGTATGGAGTTAGTATTGTTTTTGCAACTGTTCCTATAACTTTGAATTTATTTCAAAATAAAATAAAAATAAATAAATAAATATAATGCTGGCATTTGAGCTTCTGAGGTGATTGTAATACAGTTTTTCAAGAGAAATCTAGCAGTTCAGATAGATCAGAAGCTTGATAGAAATTAGGTTTATGAGAAGCAGTTTAAGATGTTCATGTTCTGAATCACATCATTTTCATTCAAGGCAGAGAAGCAACTAATATCTCATGAACCAGAAACCCTGTGTAAACTTCGGAAATCACAGAATCAATATCACAAGTATTATAAGGACAAGCACAAAGCCTGATGCGGGATCGGGATAGGGCACTGTGTTAATAAATTGATGAAACTCTGAGATGAAGCAACAGGTGGAGGCAGCTTTGGGAGTTAAGCCATGTTTACACAAAATCATTGCTTTCTTACATGCACAGAAGGATGAGCCTTGGGTAAAACTTATTTGCCACTTTTCATCAGCATGTTTGGTTTGATGTCTGTTATATTGGTGTGCTGAAAGAAAAGTACTTAGAAAGCTGTTGCAATGCATGTGAGGAATTGAACAGGTATCCCAGTGTCTTAGTAGGACTGAATGATTTCCACAAAGAAAATGTTAAGAAATGTTTCCATGAAGTCAGAGACCATGGCTTTGGAGCTGGGAGTAGTAGATCACTAATGGTAGTTCTTTCATCTCCTGGAAAAAGAGAGATGTTTACTCCACTTGTTAAGAGTAGGTAAGCAGTCAGCAATATTTGCTTAGAATTAATTATGTGTATCCAGTTTGTTTTTCTCTCCTCTTTTCCACTGCAAACCATGCTGTATGCCAATGACAAAATATTCATGAGAGCTACTACAGGTTGAGCGCTTAATTGGTACCAGGTACTGTACTGGTACATATATTCTAATCACTGTACCAACTCTGAAAAGTTGGTGTTCTTAAAACAATGTTATGGAGAGACACTTGAGGCTTAGAAATGCTAGGAAAGTTCTCCAAAATCACCCAACTGTAAAGTTGCAGAGCTGGAATTCAAGCCAGGACTGTCTGATGCCGAAGCTCATGGTGTCATTTTGTCACTCTCCTACTTAAAAACATTTGATAGATCCCCATTGATTCCAAGATAAACAGAAATCATACAGAATGTATCAAAACACCTTGATGGGGTCCTCAAGAGTCATAATCTGATTCGATTTTCCTTTATGTATCATTACTTTATGTATCATTACTCCCTAACAACAACAGCAACAACAAAACCTCTACTGGTATAATTCAACTTTAAAGATGGAACTTATACATTCATATGCTTTAAATACCATAAAATTATTCTCCAACCTAATCTAAATCCAGTAGAAACTTCAGGAATCTATCCTTGAGAACTACCTTCCTACAGTATTTCACAATTCAAGTGCTAGAATATCCATCTTTCCCACTCAATCAACTAATGTAATTGGTCTTCACATGCTTCAGAGTTTAGGCTACATCCCTGCCACGGGGTTCTATAAGAGACTTCACATTCCATATCTACTTCTAGCCAGATAATCTAGGACCCAAGTTTATCCATTGTCTGCAGTTTAAAAATTATTTTTAACAGCTTTTCTGAGGTATAATTGATGTATAATAAATGACACATACTTCAAGTATATAAGCTTTGAGATACTTTTATACTCATGGAAACATAATCACAATCAACATAATAAAAATATCCATCACCCCAAAAAGTTTCTTTGTGCTCCTTCCTGTCTTTCCCCATGATCTCCGGGCACCATTCCCAAACAACCATTGTAGTTCTTCCCTTTAGTTTGCATTTCTATTAACTTGCATTTTCTAGAATTTTATATAAATGGAATCATACAGCATGTATTCTTTTCAGTCTGTTTCCTTACACTCAGCATCTTTGAGATTCATCTTTGTTGTAGTATGTACAATAATTCATTCCTACTTACTGCTAAGAAGTATTATTTTGTACGAATACCTCACCATTTTCTTCTGTGTTTACCTATTGATATACATTTAGCTGTTTCAATTTGTGGCTATAAACATTTGTGTCCAAGTGTTCATGTGGATATATGCTTTTATTTCTCTTGAGTAAGTTCCTATGAATGGAATGGCTGGATCATAGCGTAGGCAAGGCTTGTGTTTAATTTTTTAAGAATCTCTCAAACTGTTTTCCAAAGTTGTTGTCCATTCATACCATCAGTGTAAGAGAGTTCCAGTGCCTCTACATCCTCAACAACACTTGGTATGGTCGGTTTGTTTAATTTTAGATAATCTAATAGATGTATAGTGGTCTCTCATTTTAATTTGTAGTTCTGTAATGACTAATGGTGCTGCACATCTGTTCCTGTCCTTATTTCCCATTCATATATCTTCTTAGTTGAAGTGTCTTTTCAAATCTCTTGCTCATTTTAAAAAAAATTGTGTTGTTTTATTAATTTTGACTTTTTAGGGTTCTTTATATATCCTGTATAAAAGTATTTTTCAGCTATGTGCCTTGCAAATATTTTCTACCAGTCTGTGGCTTATCTTTTCATTCTCTGAATAAAGAATTTTGATGATCAGAAGCTTTTTATTTTAATGGACTAAAATTTATCCACTTATTTGTGGATTGTGCTTTTGGCACATCTAATAAATTTTTGCCTAATCCAAGGTCACAGAATTTTTTTCCCTATGATGTTTTCTAGAAGTTTTTATAGTTTTAACTTTTACATTTACATATGTGATCCACTTTGAGTTATTTTTGCATATATTGCATGATATGGATGCATGTTAATTTTTTAAAGTACAGAACCCAATTCTTTCAACACCATTTGTTGAAAAGACTATCCTTCCTCCACTTAATTACCTTTGCATCTTTGTAAAAAATCAATTGTGCATAAATGTGTTAGTCTATTTCATTTTAACTCTTTATTTTGAAAAAATTTTTCAAGCTTACATGACAAGCTGCAAAAATAATACAAACCCTATAGAGAGAACTCCAACATACCGCCATCCTCTCGAGATATCTATCTATCTATCTGTCTTTCTATCTATCTATCTATCTAGTCTAATCATCTCATCCATTTTCTAAACTTGGCGAGCAGGTTGCATACATCATACTCCTTGTACACATAATACTTCCATGTTCATTTCCTACAAACAAGGATATTCACTAATGTAATCACCTTAAGTGCACTTAACATATTCAAGAAATTTAACATTGATAACTTACATTCTATATTCCATTTTTTTCTTATGTCCCAGCAATGCCCTTTCAAGCCTTTATCCTCCATTCTTAGATCCCATCCAGTATCATGTATTGCATTTAGTTGCCACTATCTCTATAGTTATCTTTCTTTCTCTTTTTTTAATTGTGGAAACATACATACGACATAAATCTTTCCATCCCAAACCTTCCCAAGAATGCTATTCAGTGGGATTAATCACATTTACCATGTTGCAGTACCTTTACCATCACTCATTACTAGAATTTTCCCATCCCCCCTGTTCTGGTTTGCTAATGCTGCCAGAATGCAAAACACCAGAAATGGATTGGCTTTTATAAAAGGGGGTTTATTTGGTTACACAGTTACAGTCTTAAGGCCATAAAGTGTCCAAGGCAACCTATGAACAATCGAGTACCTTCACTGAAGGATGGCCAATGGTGTCCGGAAAACCTCTGTTAGCTGAAGGCATGTGGCCAGCGTCTGCTCTGGGGGTCTGGTTTCAAAATGTCTTTCTCCCAGGACATTCCTCTCTAGGCTGCAGTTCCTCAAAAATGTCACTCTTACTTGCTCTTGGGGCTTTTGTCCTCTCTTAGCTTCTCAGGAGCAAAAATCTGCTTTCAATGACCGTCTTCAAACTGTTTCTCATCTGCAGCTCCTCTCTCAGCTCCTGTGCATTCTTCAAAGTGTCCCTCTTGGCTGTGACTCCTCTCCAAAATGTCACTCTCAGCTGCACTCAGTTCCTTCTGTTTACCAGCCCATTTATATGGCTCCACTGATCAAGGCCCACCCTGAATGGGTGGGGCCATACCTCACGGAAATTATCTCATCAGAGTTATCACCTACAGTTGGATGGGGTGCATTTCCATGCAAACAACCTAATCCAAACGTTCCAACTTAATCCCCACTAATATGTCTGCTCCACAAGATCGCATCAAGGAATATTCCTTTTTCTGGGGACATAATACATTCAAACCAGCACACCCCCCAAAGAAATCCTACACTCATTTTGTTTTAACTCCACATTGTCCCTGCCCCCTCCTTATTAACCTGTATTTTCTGTTTCTATGTATTTGCATATTTTCTGATATTTTCTTGGTGGTTACCATGGGGCTAAATTTAACATCCTAAATCTATAACAATCTTGTTTGCTTTGATATTAACTTAACAACTTCAATAGTACACATAAACTATGTTCCAATATCGTTGTGCAGTTCTTGTCACAAATTACATATTTATACATTATGAACCCCAAACTATTGATTTATCATTAAATTGTATCCATTTGCCTTTTAGATCTTGTAGGAAGTAAGAAGTGGAGTTATAAAAAAATTAGTACTGGTATTTATATTTACCCATGTCATTATCTTTGTTAGAAATCTTTATTTTTCATGCAGCTTTGATCTATTGTGTAGTATCCTTTCTTTTCAACCCGAGGAACTTCTTTAGCATTCTTGTAGCACTGGTCTAGTGGTGAGGAAGTACCTCAGCTTTTGTTTATCTGGAAATGTCTTCACCTCTTCCTCATTTTTGAAACATAGTTTTGCTGGAGATAGAATTCTTGGCTGGCAATCTTTTGCTTTCAGCACTTTAAATATGTCTTCTAACTGCCTTCTGGGCTCCCTGGTTCCTGATGAGAAATCAGCCCTTAATCTTATTGAGGTTCCCTTGCTTCACTCTTGTGGTTTTCAGAATTTTCTCTTTATCTTTGGTTTGGCAGTTTGATTATAACATGGTGTGGATTGGGTCTATTTGGTTTTATCCTGTTTGGAGTTCATTGAACATCTCAGATGTTTATATTCATGCCGTTCATTATATTTGGGGAAATTTAATCCTTATGTCTTTGAATATTCTTTCTGCCCTACTCTCTCTTGCTTTTCTTCATTCTTTCTTCTTTCTGCTCCTCAGATTGGATGATATCAATTGTCGTGTCTCCAAGTTCTCTGATTGTTTCTCCTGCCAGCTCCAATCTGCTGTTGAACCCACCCAAGGAAATATTTAATTTCTGTTACTGTGGTCTTCAGCTCTGTTTTGTTTCTTTTCATAATTTCCACCTTTCTATTGATATTCTCTTTGTGTTCGTCTATCATTTTCCTGATTCCCTTTAGTTCTTTGTCCATGTTTTCCTTTAGCTTTTTGAGCATATTTAGGACCATTTTTTGACGTCTTTGTTTGGAATGTCCCAGACAATCCTCCTCATTGTCTATCTGACAATAACACACTGTCTTAATTACTCTAGTTCTGTAGTTCTTGAAATTAGCAGTGTTTGTCTTCCAATTTTGTTCTGTTTCAGGGGTATTTTGGCTATTCTAGATCTTTCACGTGTACATATTAGTTTTAGAGTCAATTTGTTAATTTCTATATAAATGGCTGCTGGGATTTTGATTGCAATTGCATTCAATCTAGATATCCATTTGGGTCAAATTGACATCTTTTGACTACAAAAGCCATTTATTTTTCCATTTATTGAGACCTTATTTAATTTATCTCAGCATTGTGTTGCAGTTTTCAATGGACTGGTCTTTCACAAATGTTATCAAATTTATTCCTATTTATTTAACAATCTTAAATTCTATTAATATTATTTTTTAAAACTTCAATTTCTGATTGCTTGGTGCTACTATATAAAAAATACAATTGATTTTTCTAGTATATCGATCTTGTATCCTGCAACTTTGATAAACTAATTTATTAGTTCTAATAAATTTTGTATGTTCAAATAGATTTTCTACATAGATAATTATGTCTTTTGCTTATAAAGACTATTTTACATCTTCCTTTCCAATCTGGATGCCTTTTACATTGCCTCCTATGTTGCAGAGGCTAGAATCTCCAGCATATGCTGAATAGAAGAGCCGAGAGTGGACATCTTTGTCTTGCTCCTGATCATAGAGGGAAAGCATTTAGCCTTTCTCCATTAATATGATGTCAGCTGTATGTTTTTCATAGATGCTCTTTATCAGATTAAGAAAGTTGCCTTCTATTCCTGTTTTTGCTGAGATATTATTTAATCAGGATTTTGTCAAACACTTTCTGTGTATCTTTTGAGGAGATCATATGATTTTTTTTGAAAGTGTATTAATATGATGAATTATATTGACTGGTATGTGAATGTTAATTTGACCTTGCACTCCTGGAAAACCCCATTTACTCAGGATTTGTGTGTTTTTAAAATATATTGTTGGATTCAAATTGCTACAATTTTGTTGGGATTTGTGCATCTATATTCATGAGGAATATTGATCTGTAGTTTTCTTTTTTTTTGTAATGTCTTTGTCCATCTGGTATCATGATAGTACTGGCTTTCTGGAATGAGTTGGAGAATATTTGCTTTTTTGGATCAGGATTGTTACTATTTCTTCTTAAACTATGTGGTAGAATTCACTAGTGAAGCTATCTGTGCCTGGAGTTTTCTTTGTGGGAAGGTTTTTAACTGCAAATTAAATTGCTTTAATAAATATGGGGTTTTCAGTTTAGCTATTTCTTCTTCTGTGTACTTCGTGTTATTCAAGGTATTTGAACATTTCATATAAGTTTTAGAATTTATTAGAATAATATTATTCATAATATTTTTTATTATTCTTTTAATAGCCACAGAATATGAAGTGATGTCACCTCTCTTATTGCTAATTTGTCTTCTCTCTTTTTTCTTGATAGTTTGATGAGAGATTAATAAACTGTATCAGTTTTCTTATGATACTACCTTTTACTTTCTAATTTTATTTACCATTTTTCCATTTTACGTATCACTTCTTTTTTCTGCTCAAGTATTTATTTCATCTCTTCCACTTACTTGGGGTTAATTTTTCCCATATTTTAATTTTTAAAAAATTAATTTTTAAATTTTAACCTTGTTTAATGTACAATTATGTATCATTAATTACAGATGCAGTGTTGTGCTACCATCACCACCAATCATTACTAAAACTTTTTCATTACTCCAAACAGAAACTTTGTACCCATTAAGCAATAACACCTAGTCCTGTCCCACCACCTCCCCCCAGTCCCCAAAAATCTGTAATCTACTTTCAGTCTCTATGAATTTGCTTATTCTAGATATTTCATATAAATGGAATCATACAATATGTGTCCTTTTGCATCTGTCTTATTTCACTCAGCATTATGTTTTCAAGGTTCATCCATGTGTACCATGTCTCAGAACTTTATTCCTTTTTATTCTTAAGTAATACTCCAGGTTATATATACACCATATTTTTTTTATCCATTCATCTATTAATGGACACTTGAATTGTTTCTACCTTTTGGCTATTGTGAATAATGCTAGTATGAACATTCGCACAAAAGTATCTGTTTGAGTCTGTTTTCAGATGTTTTGTACATATACCTAGAAGAGGAATTGCCAGATAATACAGTAATTCTATGTTTAAGTTTTTGAGAAACTTCCAAACTGTATTCCATAGCACGAACAACATTTTATTTTCCCACCAGCAATTTACGAGTGTTCCAGTTTCTCCCCATCCTTGCCAACACTTGTTATTTTGTATTTTTTAAAATAACAACCATCCTTATAGGTGTGAAGTGGTGTCTCATTGTGGTTTTGATTTGCATTTCCCTAATGGCTAATGATACTGAGCATCTTTTCATGAGCATATCTTCTTTGGAGAAATATCTGTTCAAGTCTTTTGACCATTTTTTAATTTAGTTGCTTATCTTTTTGTTGTTGAATTGCAGGAATTCTTTATATATTTTGAACATTAAACTCTTATTAGATATACAATTTGCAACTATTTTATCAGATATACAATTTGCAACTATTTTTTCCCATTCTGTTGGTTGTCTTTTCACTTTCTTGATAATGATAATGTCCCTTGATGCATGAAAGTTCTAATTTTTTATGAAGTCCATTTTATTTTCTTTTGTTGCCTATGCTTTTGGTGTCATAACTAAGAATTGATTGCCAAATACAAGGTCCTGAAGATTTCATCTGTTTTCTTTAAGAGTTTTATGGATATAGTGCTTACATTTATATTAACTTTTGCATGTGAATATCCAGTTTCCCCAGTGCCATTTGTTAAAGAGACTGTACTTTCCCCATTACGTGTACTTGACATCCTGGTCAAAAACCAACTGGCCATAGATGTATGGGTTGCTCATCTTTTTCTAGTGTCTTTAGCTGGGAGTTGAGGTTATTTACATGAAACTTTTCTTCTTTTGTATTACAGGCAGTAGTGCCATAATTTCCCCCATAGACTTTCTTTGGTTGCATACTACAAATTTACATATATTATGTTTTCATTTTCATTCGATTTAAAATACTTTTTAATTTCCCTTTTAATTGCTTCTTTGATGAATGGACTTTTATGATGTGTATTATTTTATTTCTAAATATTTGGAGATATTCCAGAGATCTTTCTGTTATTGGTTTTTAATTTAATTCCATCGTGATCAGAGAACATACTTTGCATGACTTAAATCCTTTCAAATTTATCAAAAATTATTTTGTAGTGTAGAATATGATTTATCTTGGTAAATGTGCCATGTGCACTTGAAAAAAATATTCATTCTCTTTTTGTTGGGTAGAGTGTTCTATCAATTCCAACTGGATTAAGTTGATTGACGGTATTGTTCAAAGCTCTTACAGCCTGTTTTCTGTCTACCTGCTTAAAAGCTTTGAAGAGTGGCTATCCAACTTCTCTAACTCCTTGAAATTGCTGTAACATGGCTATAAGAGTGATGTGTTCATCTATTGTCCCCATATCAGTTTGATTCTGTTTATTCCCACATTGGAACCAAGTTCTAAGTTATAACAATTTTGGGTTGTAGTAAATAAACACACACTCAGAATATCCTATGGGAGGTTACTTTAAGGAAACATGGGAAATTTTGAAAAAGCTGGAAGTAGCAGCACACCAGGTTTTTTGGAAACTAGAACACGGTTCTTTACTGTTCAGCATGTAACAGTATGTCTCATAGTCAAAAGGCAGGTTTTAAGACCAAATGGCCACTCTAGTTTCTGCCAAGCTGTTGCTGTGTTCTCTGATACTAAAGAAACAATCTCTAATTTTCTTTCTCTGTGACTTGATGCTTCTTCTCACACATTTCTACTATTTCTTAGTTCTACTTTCTCTGGGAATGTCTTTCTACCTCTGGACTACTATATCATTTACATTCCTCTCAGCCCTTCTCATTCATACACTTGCAAAGAGCCTCTTGCCTGTCTTGTTTGTCACCATTTGTAAGATCACTCCTCTTGCCTAGAGCTCCCATTCCCACACATCACATATGTCACCAGCTTTGAAAATAATTTTTAATTATTGGCTGCCAATTACCTTCCTTTATGATTAAACCACTTTTAGGTGCCCACTCTAAGTATGAAATTCCATCAATATTTTAGTGGAAAAGATTGATAAACTTTTGTAGTTTAGTGTATTTTCATTATAATGTATTTTCTTTCACCCTATAAGAAAGTTATAGATAGTTGTTTCAAAATAATGCTTTCAAAATAAGAATTACGAGGATATATATTGCAAATTCAAAATATGAATTCCAAATATTGAATATTATCAATAAAAAGCTGTGAAAATAAAACTTCCTTTAGTATAAATATCCTTTAATGACACCATGTTTACTTGCTTCTCAAAATAAATTTAGCTAGGCCATGTTATGGATTTAACATGAGAAGATATGAAATACAAATAATTTCATCACATGGGTACATAAAATGCATTTAAAATTCAATATGCAATTTCCACTTACAACAAAGATGTAGTAACTAGTACTGGACTTAGCATTCTGTCTGAATAATAGCAACAACAAGAAAAATCACAACGGACAAAATACATGAAATAATGGTTTTAAAGACACTGGGTAATAGGCACCAAAGACAGTGATTCCCGAGAGACTGGAGAGAACTGAGGTGAGTCCCAGAGTTTCCCAGCTAATGCCCTGAGAAAGATTCCAGGAAGCTGCACAGAGAGTAGGAACTGAAAAGCAGTCTGACAGACTCCTTGAGTTGGGATGTTGGAGCTGAGAGACCATGGAAACCACAGCAGCTAGAGCCCTTAAGACAGAGAACTGGAGAGGAGAGGGCTGCCCAGAAAGAGTATTCCAGAGATCTAGAGAGGGTTCCCCTTGGTATTCAGGAGAGTACCAATGAACATACATGTGTGAGAAAACGACCTGAGGTGGAGAAAGAACCATACAAAAAGTTTCGAATGTATAATGCTTAGTGCTCACACAAGACCAGGAATCCTTTCCCCCATCAGCCAGACTGGAAAACCTCATGACTCAAAGGGCATTGGGTGGAGTATTTAGGAAGATTTTGCCTTGGTGGTGGGGGGTTATGACCCCTAGTCTGCTCTGAACCCTTCTAACAAATCATGAAAGCAAGACCCAAAAGAATCAAATGCTTTCCACATAACTACATCCCAGAACAAAGCTCAAGATCATTTATAGGAATACAAAAACAGCAGCACCCAGTGGGGCCAAATTCACAATGTCAGGTAATCCAAACAAAGATTGCCAGATATACAATGAAGCTGGATATATAACCCACAATGAGAAGAACAATCAACCCCAGTAGGCTTGGTAGAAATTAACAATATGATTCTGAAATTCACATGGAAATGCAAAGGACGTAGAATATCCAAAACAGTTCTAAGAAAAAAGGACAAAGTTAGAGGGCTAACCTACCTGATTTCAAAAATTATTATAAAGCTATGTTAATTAATGGTAGTGTAAATACAGACAATAGATCAATGACACAGAATAGGATCGTCCAGAAATACACTTACACGCATATGAACAACTGGTGCAAAAGCAATGCAGCAGAGAAAGGGTAGTCTTTTCAACAAATGGTGCTGGAAGAGTTGGAGATACATATTTTTTTAAAAATGAACTTGCATACATAGTTCTCATAAAAAGTTAGCTAAAAATGGCTTATATACCTAAATGTAAAACCAAAAATTATAGAAGGAAATAATAGAAGGAGAAAATCTTTGTGACCTGGGTTAGGCAAAAATTTCTTAGATAGGACATCAAAGGAATAGTCAATAAAAGAACAAATGGATTAATTGTACTCTGTCGAATTTTTTGAAAGTTTGCTCTTAAAAGGATACTATTAAGAGAATGAAAAGACAAGTTAAAGACTGAGGAAAAATATTTGCAAAACACATATCTGATAAAGGACTACCATTCAAAATATATAAAGATTCTCAAAATTAAACAAGAATGAATACAATTTTTGAAAAATGGACATCAAAGGATATTGTCAAGCAAGTGAAAAGACAACCACAGAATGGGGGAAAAATAGTTGCAAATCATATATTTATAAGGGTTTAATATCCAGAGTATATAAGAACTCTGACAACTCAACAACAAAAGGACAAGCAACCCAATTAAGAAATGAGTAAGGGGGTTGAATAGACATTTCTCCAGAGAAGATTTATGTATGACCAATAATCACATGAAGGATGCTCAGCAGCATTAGCCAATAGGGAAATGCAAATCAAAACCACAATGAGATACTAGTTCATACCTACTAGGATGGCTATTATTCTAAAAATGGAAACTAAATGTTGGCAAAGATATGGAGAAATAGGAACCCTTGTGTATTGCTGGTGGGTATGTAAAATGGTGTAGCCACTGTGGAAAACAGTTTGGCAGTTCCTCAAAAAGTTAATAGATTTACTACATAACCCAGCATTTGCACTTCTGGGTACATACCAAAAACAATTGAAAATGAAGACTCCTCACAGTTACTGTTACACTTATGTTCATAACAGCATTCTTTACAATAGCCAAAAGGTAGAAACAACCCAATAGATGAATAGGTAAACAAAATGTTGTATATACATACAATGGAATATTATTGAGCCATTAAAAGGAACGAAGTTCTGATACATGTTACAACATGGATGAATCTTGAAAACATCATGTTGGGTGAAAGAAGCCAGACACAAAGGGACAAATATTGTATGATTTCACTTATACTAAATACCTAGAATAAGGAATTCATAGAGATAGAAAGTAGATTACAGATTATTATGGGCTGAGGGGTGGGTGGCAAAGGGAAGTTAATGCTAAATGGGTACAGTTTCTCTTTGGGGTGATGCAAAATTTTGATCATGGTTGGTGGTGATGGTAGTACAAAATTGGGAATGTAATTAATATCACTTAATTGTGCACATGAAAGTGGTTAAAATGGGAATTTCGTGTTTTATATATGTTACCACAATAATTTTTTTTAAATGGCAAATATTTGAACAGATACTTCACCAAAGAAGATACATGGATGGGAAATAAGCACATGAAAATACACTCAACATGACTGCTGCAATTTGCAGTTGAGAAAATGTAAATTAAAACCACAATAATTTCTATATAATGTGGCAAATTATAAACTAGGGTTTTAATCTCTTTTTCATTCTTCAAGGTTGTCTCTCATTCCTTAAGACATCACTTCTAGAATGCCCTTCTTGTACCTCAAGATTGGGCTAATGGCCTTATCTATGTACCGTCAGACTATTGCACACCCTTCTCAAATATTTACCATATTTTACTTAAATCATTTCTCCTATGTTTCTTTTGCACATTTTACTATAAGCTTTTTGAGAGTAGGAGCTATGTGTTATTTAGATTTGTATTCCCAGAACCTACCATATTGTCTGGCCCAAAAAATTTCTTAATAAATGTATTAGGTTCCTAGAGCTGACATAAAGTACAGTAGGACCTAGTTTTATGCAAAATCAACACATGCAAATTGAGGAATGTGTGTGGCAATGGAAAAAAATAAAGGGAAAGAGAGAATTAAATTTTTAAAAAATTATTTCTATGATTAATTTTATTTACTTATTATACTAGAGTGTTTATTTGCCTTATTTATAAAAATGTGTGATAGGTGTATTTGTATAAGAAATACTTATTAAATAATGGGGCTCACTATTAGGTGCGATTTTCAGCTTACACAAAGGGTCTTGGAACGTATTGATCGGGTAAGACGAGGTCCTACTGTACCACGAATAGAGCATCCTCAAACAACAGAAATTTATCATCTCACGGAACTGGAGGCTAGATGACTGAAATCAAGGGATCAGAGGGCTATGCTTCTTCCTCTGAAGTCTGCAGGGTTCTGGCAGTGGCTTGCCAGCAATCCAGGGCATTTTTTGGCTTGTGACGTAACTCAATTTCTGCCTCTGTCACACAGCTGTCTTCTCTGTCTGTCTGTCCATCTGTGTCCAGATTTCTTCTCCTACTAAAGACAGCAGTCACATTAGATTAGTCCCCACCCTAATCCAGTTTGGTCTCATCTTAACTAATAACATTTTCAAAGATCCTAGTTCTAAGTGGGAATATGTGGATGAAACCAGGGTTAGGATTTGAGCATATTTTGGGGGGATACAGTTCAATCCATAAAAATAAGTCATTACTGATCTAATAATAATGGAAATGGATGTAATCTTTAAAAAATTATCTTGCTGTATAATACCATGAAGTTCATAAAATTTTTTCACATACCTTATTTTACCTTCAGAACAACTACAAAATCCAGATCCTGTTATTACTTCTGTTTTATAGACAGAGGAAAAAAGAGTCTCATAAAACTAGTAATAGACTAACCAAGGAAAATCTCTCATCATAGGATCAGTGTTTCTTTTCTTTTCTTTTTTTTTTTTTTTTGCACATTATGCAAAAGTACTTTGTAAACTGTAAAGTGTATAAATACATTAGTACCATGCGTATGCACCATATCACTTTAAATTTCTTTTCTGCTTCTATTTGCTTGGCTATTTTGTCACCCTCTTTTCTGCCCCTTAGTAGTGTGGGAAGAGTTCACTCTTACCACTTCAATACCTGTTAAGAAATGGGGGATTTGTCACTCTGATGAGATGAACTCCCTACCAAGCAAGGGGAATGGATTTTCAAGTCAATGAAATGAAAATTTAATTATACACAGAGGTTAAACAGCTACTTTTTAAGCGAGGTTTTTGGATGACAGCAGTGAACTGAACACAATGAGGGCTGGCTGGCTTACCTACAGGCCTCTTCTGAGGAAAGCTGCCTTTGGAGAATAGTGGCTGCAGCCAGCCTCTTAAACATAGAGTACTCTACTTTGTACCATGTGACTCCAGGACTTGGGTTTCAAGTGATCAGCTGAAGGATCAGCATCCATCTTGGAGTCAGACATTCATAGGTTAATCGTGGCATAGAGAGTGCCCATTTATTTACTGACCAGGTAGTGGATATTCAATGAGATCCTTAGTCTTCATGGATTTGAAATGCAAGTGTGCAGCATTTTATCTCAACACATTCATCATTTGCTTTCTATCTGTTCATTTCTGTCAACTAGAAGGCAGCCTGTCATACTATCAAATGTATATAGTGTCAAAGGTATATATCACATTATGACATAGACCTGTCATAGTGATAGAAACTTTTGTGAGCTGCCTTGACATCCATCTTACTTCAGCTGCACTGATCTAGTTAATGAACAGCTTTCCTTGACAGCTCTGGGGTTTAAACCTACCCAGAGCTCAAACCCACATCTACGGTTCCCACTCACTCCACCCACCCACCTCACCCAAAACCCATAATGGTCTTGAATGATAAGCTAACCATCCCTACCACCCTCAGACCCAGCCCCATCATTTACCTTTTCTCATGTTTGCTTTAAACTAGCCAATACCTGACTCCTGCCGGAAAATCTGCCCATCTCTACCCAGCACCACAATAAAGGCGCCAGTCCACAGGTCCCTCTCCCTCTGCTTGTGTGCGCCCCACCTGTTGGTTGAGATACCCGAGACGACTGAGTGTCCTGGCGACCCCTCATGGCACCCCTCCCTCCCTCTCTGGGACCTGAGTGATAAACTATTTTTCCTCGTGCATTACTGTCTAGATTTCCCATTGTGTTGCACCTGACGTCTACCCAGACCCAAATTTAAAATTCAACTTAACTAACTCAAAACACTACCCCATAACAGAAGCAGAAACAAGGACCAAAGAAACTGCTCCCCCAAGTTTGAGACCAAAGTTTCTGATGCTTGCACAAAGAGCCCCTCCTTTTTTTTTCTGCTCTGAAAGATGAGCTGAATCTGGAGAACAGGAGAAGAAAATAAAGGTGCAGATGGGTTACTGGGAGGAGTAAGTGTGAGGAGTGGGTTCTCCAGTTGAGAAGGAGAAGGGCCACAAGGGTAGGCTGAATTATTTACCCGATTTAGACCTGTTCTTAATCACTATTTACATCCCTGGGGGTGTGAACCCTTTGTAAATAGTACCTTTTGAAGATGTTCTTTTTACCTAAAGAGTGACCAAATGAAGCAGGGTGGGCATTAATCCATATTACTGGAGTGTTTCATAAGCAGAGGAAATTGATTGTAGAGCGAGAAAGTCTAGGGGCGGAGCCAGTAGCCAGAAGTCAGCAGGAACCAGGAAGAGAAAGGAGAAGACCTCGTCCTCTAATGTGAAGCAGGGGTTCCAGCCGGGAACCACCAAGATTGCAGCAAGTCAGCACTGGAATGCTACCAGACCGGGGAGGAAGTAAGTGTAGCCTCCAAAGTAGTGAGACACCAAATTTCCATTGTTAAAGCCAACCCATAGTATGGTGCTTGTCATATCAGCCTGGAAAACTAATAGGCATTAAAGTGAAAAAGACTTGAGCCAAGCTGCCCTTGAGTGTGGAACTCTCACTCATGTGCTGTTTGAACTCAAAGCAAGGTTCAAGAATCTTAGACACTAGCTAGACCTCCAGAACTTGGAAGCTTGCACTTTTTATGTGTGGATGGACACGCACTGTGATGGAATGGAAACAAGCAGTTGGGAATTTCCCTGTGAGCTGGGGCAATGGGAGACTTATTCTGGTTTGCTAATGCTGCCATTATGCAAAACACCAGAAATGGACTGACTTTTACAAAGGGAGTTTATTTGGTTACAAAGTTACAGTCTTAAGGCCGTAAAGTGTCCAACATAAGGCATCAACAAAGGGTGCCTTCACTGGAGAAAGGCTATTGGCATCCGGAAAACCTGTTAGCTCAGAAGGCACGTGGCTGGCATCTGCTTGCTCCCAGGTTGCATTTCAAAATGGTGTTCCCCAAAATGTTTCTGCATCAGCTTCTTGGGACAAACTCTGGGATAGTATCTCCAAAGCGTCAGCAAAAGTGTGCTTTCAATAGCCATCTCCAAAATGTCTCTCTTAGCTGCAGCACCGAGCTCTTTCTTTCTGAACTCTTATAGGGCTCCAGTAATCTAATCAAGACCTAAGATGAAAGGGTGGGGCCACACCTCCGTGGAAATAAACTGATCAAAATTATCACCTACAGTTGGGTGATTCACATCTCCATGGAAACAATCCAAATATTCCAGGAGATTGGATTAAAAGATCGTGGCTTTTTCTTGGGGGACATAATATATCCAAACTGGCACACTTATTTTCACAGAAACCTTATAGATAGACAATTGTTGCAGGGATGGTAGAAGCAGAGAGATGGAGGGTAAATGAAAGTCCATAATGGGAGAGCACTTACCTATCAATCACAAGGTGACTGCTACTGAGAGGACCATAAGGAAACCAAGTGCTGCCATGTGTCCTGAATCCATAAGGCTTGGTTCTACAGCTACTGGGGCTGTTTTCTCCAACTCCTTACTTAGTTCTATATATACCGTTACAATAAATGCTCATTAGCTAAGTAACCAGGGAATCTCTAGTCTTTGCAAACTTCAAGAACCTAATTAACATAGTCATCTTGAATAAAATATGGTAGGAGAACAAGTAAGAATAGGCTTGGTTATGCTGTGGAAACCATATACAACCCTGAAACCTTAGTGGTATAAAATCCCAGGGTTTATTCCTTGCTGTGTGCCCATTGTAGGTAATGTGAGGGCTCTACTCTGAACTGTCTTCTCTCCAGGACTCAGACTGATGAAGCAGCTCCAGTTGGGGATTGCTGGTCACTATGGCAGAAGGAAAGAGAACCAGGCACTCTTTATTTTTATGCTCTGGCCCTTGAAGCTTCCACCTCACACTTCTGCTCACGTTTCACCAGCCAAAGCAAGTCACATGCTCACATCCAACTTCAAACAGTCAGGGAAGGGAATCGTTTTGTATGCCCAGGAGTTAACTAGAAATGTTTTCTGGACAGCAATGGTGACTGGAGAAGGAAAGGGATATCTAGTTGTAATAGGATTCCAGTGAATTTTAAATTCTTTTTAGGCAATGAGATATTATCATTTTGAATATTCATTTTTAAAAAATGGGCTGTTTGTGCTATAACAGAACTTTTTGATTTGCAGAGTTATTATTTTTCTTGAAACAATACTTGTATTAAGATGGCATTTTGCAAGGAAATCTACTAAGCTTTCTTGGCTAACATCTCATTCCCAGGGGACCAAGGACCCTTTGCAGTGATAGTGGAAAAACTGTGACCATGTGGTAATGGTCTGTTTTCCTAGTACAGTTAGCTTGCTGGATGATAGATTTTATATAACATTTTATGATCTTTACATTTTGAAACCTCAACACAATGGCTACAACTCTGAGATATGGCCAAAAAGAAACAACAATTCAAAGGGGATGTGATTAAATTAGCATTTTTTCTCCCCAAGAAAACTCTTTCCAATTCATTTAGCACTTTATAAATGACATCTTGAAGAATTGTTGATTCATTCTAGATTTAAGAAGATACTTTGTAGATGTATCATGTATTTAAAAATTTTGAAAAATATGTTTATCATATGAAGATCTATAAAAATTATTATGAGATCAAATAAAGCAATTGAGCAAAACTAGCTTTCACATATATTTTGAAGTCACACAATAAAGTCAAAATTTAATAATGATCATGAGAATTCCAGTGTGGGGATAAAAGGACTTTTTTCTTATTTCCACTGTTAAGATGTGTTTAATGAATAGAGGTCTGAAATTACATTTCCCTATCTCCAAACTGAATTAATTCATCATTGCTAAAAGAAGTCATGATTTAAGAATCAAAGATTCAAACTTATACAGCTTATATCTTTAACAGACCCTTCACTAATTGCAGACCTCTTTACTGGGTGTGCCAGATGTTGTCTGGATGTATAAACCACACTGGTATCATAATGTTTTACAGTGAAAAAAATTCTTGGCACACACACAGTCCTTTCTTCTGTAGGAGAGCTGTGGGGAGAAAGTAAAAGAAATGCATTTCTAGAGAGTGAAATTCTTAGAGATTTTCTGCTTAATGATTTTTATACAAATTCTCCCTACCAACCCATTCCATTCTTGCAGAGATTACTAGGAAAAACCTTAACCTTAATCCTTGTAAAAATCCACAGAAATATTGTGGTTAAGTATTTCAAAGCTCTTCCATTAATGCAGGAAACTGTTAGTGTGCTTTGAACATTCACTGCTTAGTTTTCTAATTATTTCAGTTTGTGCTTTGAAAGTTTACACAAATGTTAAAGGACACAATTGGCCTAAAGATATATGGGAGCCAGTGATGACGTTGGATATTTCCATACTGTTAATAAGAATATTCCAGGTTGTTGATAACTTAGCAAAGAGACACTTTGTTTAGTGTGTTTGTCTGTTTACACTTTAAATGAGACTTACATAGATCTGTAATGTCTCCCTGTTTTTCTAGGATGATGATTCTTTAAAACATTTTATTATGAAAAATGTCAAAATTGAAAGAATAGCATAATGAACACCTGAATAACATCATCTAAGTCATCAGCTGTTGACAATGACACTTTTATTTCTCCTTCTTTCTTTCACTTCATACATGTGTTGTGCATGTGTGTGTACATGCTTGCACATGCATGTGTGTGTTTATCTCAGAGAGTCATTTAAAAGTAAGTTGCAGGCTAGCATGCCACTGTATTCCTATTTCAGCATTATCTCCTAAGAACTAGCAAATTTCCCTATATAACCACAATAACATTATTACACCAATTTTTTTTGTGTGATCCACTTATTTTTATTTTACTAGAGAAATCATAGGTTTTGAGAAAAATCATGCAGAAAATATACAATTTCCATATACTCCCCTCATACATGCAGTTGTTCCTATTTTTAACACTTTGAATCAATGTGGCACCTTTGTTACAATTGATAAAACAATATTATTATAATTATACTTTTAAATGTAGTCCATAGTTTACATTAAGATTCACTGTTATACACTTCCATGGTTTAAAAAGTTTTTATTCTGTTAACATATAAACAACCTAAAATTTTCCCTTTTAATCATATTCAAATATATAATTCAGTGGTGTTAATTATATTCACAATAATGTGCTACCATCACCACCATCCATTACCAAAACTTTTCTATCACCCTAAACAGAAACTCTTTACCAATTCAGCGTTAACTCCCCATTCCCTACTCTCACTACTGCCCCTGGTAACCTGTATTCTAGCTTTTGACTCTATTAATTTGTTTATTCTAATTATTTCATATCTGTGAAATCATACAATATTTGCCCTTTTGTGTCTGGCTTATTTCACTCAACATGATGTCTTCAAAGTTCATCCATATAGTCACATGAATCAGAACTTCATTCTTCTTTATGGCTGAAAAACATTCCATTTTATGTTTATACCATATATTGTATCCATTCATTGATTAATGGACACTTGGGTTGCTTCTGTCTTCTGGCAATTGCGAATAATACTCCTATCAAAATTGGTGTGCAAATATCTCTTTGAGTCCCTGCTTTCAAGTCTTTTGAATATATACCTAGAAGTGAGATTGCCAGGTCATATGGTAATGCTGTACTTAATTTTATGAGGAACTGCTAAATTGTTTTTGGGAGAGTTTCAGCAAGGCTGTTTTTAATTCTTATTGGAATGTTTGGTAAAATTCACCTGTGAACCACCTGGTCTGTGCTTTTCTTTGTTGGGAGGTTTTTGATGACTGACTCAATATCTTCACTTGTTATTGGTTTGTTGAGATCTTCTATTTCCTCTTGAGTCAGTGTAGGTAGTTGGTGTGTTTCTAGGAATTTGTTCATTTCATCCAACTTATTGAATTTGTTGGCATATAGTCATTCATAGTATCCTCTTATAATCCTGTTTATTTCTGTGAGGTTGGTAATGATGTACCTCCTTTCATTTCTGATTTTAGTTATCTGTGTCCTCTCTGTTTTATTCTTCATTAGTCTAATTAAGATTTGTCAATTTTATTGATCTTTTCAAAGAATCAACTTTTGGTTTCATTGATTCTCTCTGTTGTTTTTGTATTCTCAATTTCATTTATCTCTTCTATAATCTTTATTATTTCCTTTCTTCTGCTTGCATTGGGTTTTTTTTGCTCTTCTTTTTCTAGATCCTCCAATTTTGAGGTTGAGTCTCTGATTTGAGATCTTTTCTTCTTTTATAATGTAAATATTTGAAACTATAAATTTCCCTCTCAGTATAGCAATTGCTGTATCCCATACATTTTGGAATATTGTGTTTTCATTTTCATGCACCTCAAGATATTTTCTAATATCTATTTTGAATTCTTCTTTGACCTATTGGTTGTTTAAGATTGTATTCTTTAATTTCCACGTTTGTGAGTTTTCCATTTCTTCCTCTGTTATTGATTTCTAGTTTCATCCTATTGTAGTTTGAAAATATACATTGTATGATTTCATATTTTTAAATTTATTGAGACTTGTTTTGTGACCTAATTTATGGTCTATGCTAGAGAATGATCCACGTGAACTCGAGAAGAATGTGCATTTTCTTATTGTCGAGCAAAGTGTTCTGTATATATCTGTTAGGTTGTTTTAGTTTCCTATGCTGCTCAAGCAAATATAATGAAATAGGCCAGATTAAACAATGGGAATTTATTTGCTTACAGTTTTGAGGCTAAGAGAAAGTCTAAATCAAGGCATCATCATGGCAATGCTTTCTTCCGGAAGACTGTGGCAATCTGGCACTGGCTGCTGGTGATCCTTGGTGCTTAGCTCGTTACATGGCAAGCACATGGTGGCATCTCCTGCTCTCTCCTTTCTCTTGTGGGTTCTATTGATTTCAGATTCTGGATGCTTCCTCTGTGACTTTCTTTATATGTATCTGAATTTTACTCCACTTATAAAGGTATCTGGTAACAGGATTAAGACCCATCCTGATTGAGGTGGGCCACGCCTTAGCTCAAGTAGCCCCATCAAAAGGTCCTACTTACAGTGGGTTCACACCCATAGGAATCGATCATATTCAAGAACATGTTTTTCTGAGGTATATACAGCTCTCTCCCTTCAAATCTGTCAGTATTTGCTTCATCTATTTTAGGGCTCTGTTATTAGGTGCATGTATATTTAAAATTGTTATGACATCTTGTTGAATTGATCCCTTATTAGTATATAATGATTGTCTTTGTCCCTGGTAACAGTTTATGACTTAAAGTCTGTTTTATATATTATATAGCTACCTCAGCTCTCCTTTGGTTACTACTTGTGTGGTATATGTTTTTCCATCCTTTCATTGTCAACTAACTTATGTCTTTGAATTTAAGGTGAGTATACAGTTGGGTCACGCTTTTTTATCCATTATGCCACTATCTGCCTTTTGACTGGGGAGTTTAATCCATTTACATTTCAAGTCACTACTGATAATATTGGACTTTCTTCTGCCATTTTGCTATTTAGTCTCTGTAAGACTTATGCTTTTTTTGTCCCTCAATACTTCCCTTAATGCCTACTTTCATTTTTATTTGATATTATGTATTGTACCATAGTGAGTCCCTTCTCATTTCTATATGGATATATTTTTCATATATTTTCCTCATGGTTACCATGGGGTTAAAGTTTAATATCTTAAATATATAACAGTCTTATTTGATTTTGATACCAACTTGACTTCATTAGCATTACATACACTGTTCTTATATACCTCCATCCTCTACTTTTTTTGTATTCTTTCTTGGGTGTTTCATGCAGGACTTAAAGCAGGTAAGTCTTTGTTCTAGGCCACCTACCTCAATTGTTTTGTAAACTACTTTCATTGTCTCAAGCTGATTTTGCCTGGAGGGCAAAATCTGGGATAGTAGGCTCATAGGAGAGGAGTTTCCCAATTCACTCTTTCCCCACTAGGACAAGGCCAGGGACCCACAAAAGTCAGCTCCAACATTCCCTGGGGAAGGATGAGGGAGGGACAAGGAAAGGCACTAGGAAATTCTTCCATGGCTCCCTGAAGCTATGCCTTCTTGCCTTGGCACCTGCCCAGCCAATGCAGCCCTTAAACTGTCCTTTGCAGCTTTGAGGAAGTGTCCTTTCTTTAAGTCTCCTCCACAGCCTTTGCCCAAGATGGGTTGGAACAATGGCTTCCCTCAGACCTCAGGCCCCCAGTAATCCACAGTAGCTAATCAAAAGTAGTAATCAAAGATAAGACTGCCTCTGGATCTTGAGGAACTGAATTTTTATGTCTCTTTCTGTTACCAGCAAGCTACATCAGGAACTGGATCCCACTGCTGCTTGCCTTGAGAGTGAGAGATTGGCGATGGTAATTGCCACACAGAGAGAGCAATTTACTGGTATTTACCATAATTTACCAGCATCTTCCTCTGCACTTCTCTGGTTGCTTTGTAGTGTGCTACTGGACTCTGAAGTTTTGAAATAGTTGGTTCAGACAGTTCTTGCCTGTTTAATGGTTTTCCTGGTGGTGAGACTGACATCTGGATCTTCCCACTCTTCTCACAGTCCCCTTTTAATCTCTTCTTAATCCCTTTAAACTTGTTTCTTCATCTGAAAACACCATAGGATCATTGGTATTTTGAAACAATGTATATAAAGGGACATATTAAACAATTAATAAATCATTATAAACGATAGCCATTGTTCAGGTTTGTTAATGCTGCCATTTTGCAAAACACCAGAAATGGATTGGCTTTTATAAAGGGGGTTTATTTGGTTACAAAGTTACAATTCTAAGGCCAAGATAAGGTGTCAACAATCAGATACCTTCACTGGAGGATGGCCAATGATATCTGGAAAACCTCTGTTAACTGGGAAGGCATGTGGCTGGCATCTGCTCCAGAGTTCTGGTTTCAAAATGGCTTTTTCCCAGGTCATTCCTCTTTAGGCTGTGGCTCCTCAAAAATGTCACTCTTAGTTGCTCTTGGGGCATTTGTCCTCTTGTAGCTTCTCCAGAGCAAAAGTCTGCTTTCAAAGGCCATCTCCGAAATGTCTCTGTAAGCTGCAGCTCCTCTCTCAGCTCCTGTGCATTCTTCAAAGTGTCCCTCTTGGCTGTAGCAAGCAGCGAGCTCCTTCTGTCTTAGCTTTTTGTATGGCTCCAGTGATTTAATTCAGACCCACCCTGAATAGGTGGGGTAAAAGCTTCATGGAAATTTTCCAATCAAGGTTTTGTCCACAGTTGATTGAGTCACTTCTCCATGGAAACAATCAATAGGTTCCAAAATCTAATCAACAATAATACGACTGGACCCACAAGATTGCATCAAAGAACGTGGTGTTTGGGGGACATAATACATTCAAACTGGCACACCATTAATGATTGGTAAATATATGATAAATCATAAATAATTATAAATCATTATTCTGGTTTCCTTTTATCTTTAGGCTTAAATTCCTGCTCTTAAGCCAGACTGTTAATACTCTCCATACATCTCTATGACCTCCACTCTAACCATATGTCTTTGTCTCCCACTACTTCCTTCTGTCACAGTCCTTTTTTTTCACTATACCTGACACATAGCAGGAACTATGTAAGTGGTGAATGAGTGACTGAATGTGTTAATTTTTATCTTCATTTCTTTGCTCTTGTCACCTGTATTAGTTAGGGTTCTCTAGGGAAACAGAATCAACAAGAGATACCTATAAATATAAGATTTTATAAAAGTGTATTACATATCTGTGGGTATGCATGAGTCCAAATTATGTAGGGCAGGCAGCAAACTGGCAACTCCAATGAAGATGTTCAATGAACTCCTCAGGAACAAACTGGCAACTTTGATGAACTCTTCAGGAAACACTTTGCTGGTTAGCTGAAGAAGTGAAGGTCCTCTGTCTCGCTTAAAAGTCTTCGACTAATTGGATTAAATTCAGCTATTTGCATTCTCTCATTGTGCAAGGCATGCCCTTCATTGAATGTAATCAGTCACAGCTGCAGCCAGTTGACTGATGATTTAATAAACCAGCCTCTGGTTTATTAACCAGCCACAAATGTCCTTGCAGTAATGGTTAGGCCAGTGCTTGTTTGACCAGACACCTGGGCACCATCACATGGCCAAGTTTTCTCATGAACATAACCATCACATTGCCTAAAAGACATTTGCCTTTTGTCAACTAATAAATCATTAAAAGATCCCGATTAAATATCTAGTAGTGTATTACGGGTACTGTGCTATGTACTTTAGTAGATCCAAGGATTAATCAAATGGGAATTCTTCCCTTTCTGCTCTGAATGAGTTTACAATCCTGTTGAGATGATAGGATATATTCCCAAATAACAATAACACAACAGAGAAAGTGATGGGCTACAAGAGAGATACAGGAAAACTTTTGAGAAAATTAGAGGAGGAAAATGTTATTTTGTGGTGGTGGCAGTCCTTGAGATATGTCTTGGAGGGTGAATGGGACTGGGTCAGAGACTGGGCAATGGTGGTAGAGAAGGAAGATGGGAGTGAATGGTCTAAGTGCTAGGTAGAAGAATCACTGGGATGAACAAAAGTGCAGAGGTAGGAAGAACAAGTGGTTTAGTTTAGCTGGTGCAAAGTGTTCATGAAGGGGAGCAGTGGAACATGGAGATGGAAAGGCAGATTGGAATCTATCTTGCTTGGCTCCTTCAAGTGGCCTTAGCACTGAAGTATCCAGATGGGAAGGAAGAAAGGGAAAAAATGCAGGAAAGAAGGGAGGGAGGAAAAAAGGAGGACTGAGCAGTTTCTTTTTAAATTTTTTTATTGGGATTGTTCAGATACCATACAATTATCCAAAGACCCAAGGTGTACAAACAATTGCCCATGGTACCATCATACAGCTGAGCATCTATCACCGTAATTAATTTTTGTTCAATTTTTAGAACATTTTTATTACCTCAGACAAGAAATAAAGACAAAAAAAAAAAAAAAAAAAGAAAAGAAAAGAAAAGGAAAGAAAAAGAAAAAGAAAAGGATACTCAAATCCTCCCATATCCCTAACCACCCCCCCCTCCATTGTTGACTGGTAGTATTGGTATAGAACATTTGTTACTGTTTATGAAAGAACACTGAAATACTACTAACTGTAGTATATCATTTGCAATAGGTATATATTTTTTTTCCCTGTATGCTCCTCTATTATTAACTACTAGTTGTAGTGTCATACATTTGTTCTGGTTCATGAAAGAGATTTCTAATATTTGTACAGTTAATCTCAGACATTGCCCACTACAAGGTTTACTGTTTTATACATTCCCATCTTTTAACCTCCAACTTTCCTTCTGGTGACATACATGACTCTGAGCTTCCCCTTTCCACCACATTCCTGCACCATTCAGCACTGTTAGTTATTCTCACAACATGCTACCATCACCTCTGTTCATTTCCAAAAAAATTCTCCTTCATATTTGAAGGACAGTTTTGCCAGATATAGGATTCTTGGTTGGCAGTTTTTTCTTTCAGTATCTTAAATATATCACCCCACTTTCTTCTTGCCTCCATGGTTTCTGCTGAGAAATCTGCACGTGGTCTTATTAAGCTTCCTTTGTATGCGATGGATCGCTTTTCTCTTTGCTGCTTTCAGGATTCTCTCTTTGTCTTTGACGTTTGATAATCTGATTATTAAATGTCTTGGCATAGGCCTATTCAGATCTGTTCTGGTTGGAGTATGCTGTACTTCTTGGATCTGTAATTTTATGTCTTTCATAAGAGAGGGGAAATTTTCATTGGTTATTTCCTCTATTATTGCTTCTGCCCCTTTTCCCTTCTCTTCTCCTTCTGGGACACCAATGATGTGTACATTCTTGTATTTCATTTTTTTCTTAAGTTCCCAGAGACGTTGCTCATATTTTTCCATTCTTTTCTCTATCTGTTCATTTGTGTGTAGGCTTTCAGATGCCTTGTTCTCCAGTTCCTGGGTGTTTTCTTCTGCCTCTTGATATGTACTGTTGCATCTTTCCATCATGTCTTTCATCTCTTGTGTTGTGCCTTTCATTTCTATAGATTCTGCCAGTTGTTTTTTTGAACTTTCAATTTCTGCCTTATGTATGTCCAATGTTTTCTTTACAGCCTTTATCTCTTTTGCCATATCTTCTCTAAACTTTTTGAATTGATTTAGCATTAGTTGTTTAAATTCCTTTATCTCAGTTGAAGTGTACATTTGTTCCTTTGACTGGGCCATAACTTTGTTCTTCTTAGTGTAGGTTGTAGTTTTCTGTTGTCTAGACATCTGACCTCCTTGGCCACCCCAATCAGGTTTTCTCAGATGAGAACAGTCTCAGGTCCCAGAAGGAGAAAATATTCAGTATCAGCTTCGCTGATGATATGTCTTAGAGGATTGACACATCCTGTGCTTTTCTGCCCAGCAGGTGGTGCCTGTTAGCCTTTAGCTCCAGACTGGTATAAGGAGGTGTGACCCGTGGCTGTTTTCCTCCAGGCTCTGGGGTCTCGTTCTGAATGGAAGGCAGGTAGTAGAGCTGGATCCCATCTCTTTCTTCTTGGGAAGACATGCCCCCTAGAGAGAGTTCATTTGCATATAAATAGGTTCTTTGTTTCTCTGACTCTGCTATCTCCACCCTGTCTGGGTCAGAGTGCTTCCAGTTTAAAATGGCTGAGGCTTTCTCTACTGTAGAGCATTGTGAGCTGAAAACGGTTGAGGCTTTCTCCATTGAGCTGTCCAGGTTGAGAGAGAGAGAAAGGGACAGAAAGCCCCATTTCAGGGTCAGTCTATGGCCCCCAGATTCACTCATTGGCCAGAGATAGCACCTGATCCTTTGGGCTCCCCATCCTAAGACAGATATGTCCCCTGACTCTCCAAGGTCAGTCATCACCAAAAGCCTCTGTCTGCTTGTTGGGGATTCACAGTCTTTATTGAGCAGCTAACATTAAAACCCCAGTTGGAGCTGGGCTGAGGTATATTTACTTGTTCAGAGAGTGCTGCTCTCTAACACTGCAAGGCTTTGCAATTCAGGCTGCCATGAGGGAGGGGCTCTTGGTGAGGATCCGCAGTTTTTACTTACAGATTTTGTTCTGTGATCTTGGGCATTCCTCCCAATTCAGGTTGGTGGATGATGAGTGGACAGGCAGTTTGTCTCCCTACAGTTAATCCAGTTGTTCCTGTTGTTTATTAGTTGTTCCAGGGGGACTAACTAGCTTCTACTCCTCTCTGTGCCACCGTCTTGGCTCCTCCCCTGACCAGTTTTTAAATGGGACTAAGTGAATATCTTTTATACTAAATCTGTGTAATAATGTTTTTGTTCATTCTTTAACCCAATTACTATTATGTTTACCTTGTTGTTCTAAAGGCAGTTTTTCATGCTTAATGTGAAAAATGTAAACAAAAATATCACAAACTAATGAATGAAATTACTTTTCTGCTTGTATTCTCCACAGAATGGTTAGTGGCAAACACAGATATATAGGCAATATATATGCTTTTTGCTCTTTAAAAAAATATATCTTACCTCTCTGGCATCTGTTCCTATCATAGGTAAAGAAATGCATATGATAACTCCCGGGGAGGAATCTGGACCTGGCATCATGGGATGTAGAACATCTTCTTGACCAAAAGGGGGATGTGAAATGAAATGAAATAAGTCTCAGTGGCTGAGAGATTCCAAAAGGAGCCAAGAGGTCACTCTGGTGGGCACTCTTATGTACAATATAGATAACCCTTTTTAGGTTCTAATGAATTGGAATAGCTAGCAGTAAATACCTGAAACTATCAAACTACAACCCAGAACCTTGAATCTTGAAGATGATTGTATAAAAATGTAGCTTATGAGGGGTGACAGTGTGATTGGGAAAGCCATGTGGATCACACTCCCTTTGTCCAGTGTGTGGATGGATGAGTAGAAAAATGGGGGCCAAAAAAAAAAAAAAAGCACCCAGTGTTCTGTTTTTACTTTAATTGTTCTTTTCCACTTTAATTTTTGTTCTCATTACTTTTGTGTGTGTGGTAAAGAAACTGTTCAACAATTAATTTTGGTGATAGATGCACAACTATATGGTGATACTGTGAACAATTGATTGTACGCTTTGTATGACTGCATGGTATGTGAATATATCTCAATAAAATTGAATTATTAAAAAAAGAAAGAAATGCATATGAAGTACTGATTATTAATCCATAATAAGATCATTGGTTACTGTTTTTAAAGTGTTTGTAATCTAGTGTGGGAAATAATACATATACATTAAAATACAAGTTGGATACAATAGATTCAAGGCATAATAATATGGATAAAAGCATTGAAGGAATACAAAAAAGGGAGAACACTGTGGTCTAAGCCTAAAAATTATATATATAGGCTGTTTCTCGACCATATCAAGTCTTCTTAATGTCCTTTCATGTCACAGCAGAAGTGTAGGAATTTTATATAACGACATTGTGCCAGGCATTTTACCTGTATTCTTATTCTTTACAATGGCTCTTTAATGGATATATTAATATCCCCCTTTTCCAGATGAGGAAACAAATGTGGATAAGGGTAATGTACCTAGGTTTATATGGCTAGTAAGTAGCTAAGCAGGAATTTAAAGTCAGTTCTGCCTGGCCTCCAGATATGTATTCATTCCTCCACATTGCACTATGCTTCAGGGGTCTTTTATCCTCCAGGGTTTCCCATCCTGAGGCTTGTGGTGTTAGAACAGGATGTTCCAACTGCTCTAGATTGCATTTGAAATCAAAGTTCTCATAGAATGGTTTGTCTTGAGTGGCCTGATTTCAGTGCTTTATTTCTTTTGTGGTGGAACTGTCAACCGGAGGCCACACTGTTTTTATTTCTGGTTTCAGGTATTTTGATGTTCTGGTGGAACAGTCCAGTAGCAGCTCATTTGCATGGAGACTGAGAAGTTTTTTGGGAAATAATTTAAGTTGTGTGTCCACTTGTAAGGGTTGAGATACATGAGAGAGAGCAACCCTTTTCCTTGTGAGAAAATAATTCCTAAAACAGAAGTAATGTTTTATTCCTCAGAAAAGAGAAGTGATTCTGAAAATAGCTTAGTGACTATAACTTAACTCACTATTAGTATGACTGACTAGTTGCTTTTATTACTCATTGGCTCAGCCACTGTACCTATGTCTGACCTTTTACTCTCATGTTTACAACTGATCTGCTTTTTTTCTCTGCCAATATGTGAACATCTTGTGTTGTCGAAACCAAGTTTGGAGAAACTCATTACTGGTCTTCACCTTACAGAATAATAAATGTGCTTGTTACCTGCTCTGAAACCAATAAAAAAAGTACCATGAATAACTACACTGAAGGCCTCACATTATTTTTAGTCAATAAATTTGGCATCTTGTTTTCTCACAGATGGTAAGTGGAAAATTTTTTTTGCAAAGAATTCTTGGGAATTTTTTTTGGTATTAAAAAACACAATTATATTTTTTCTTTTGATTTTATTTTTCAATTAAAAAATAATATATGCTTGTGATGAAAAACATGTACAAGTAGAAGGAGGAAAATAAAAATGACACAGAATTTTATTATGCAGAGACAACTGATATTAACTTTTTGGTATATTTGATTAATTTTTTCTCAATGAATTTTTATTATATACAGTTAGTATTCTATTGTATGAGTGTATGTAAAACACATACACACATAATAGCATAGGAATATTCTCAAGTCTTAGATGAAAGATAATATGAAGAGAGGTTTGTTGAGATATCATCTTCATTGCATTTTTATTACTATTTCTTAATTTAAAAATATCCAGGATATTAAATCTGGGTTTTAAAGATACAGAAATAATTATCTGCATTCCTTGGAGGCTTTATGGACCCCAGAAAAGTATGTTTTTAAAGTTACTCTATTCCTTGGGTATGGACCTATTGTAAGTAGGATCTTATGGTGAGTAGAATCTTAAGGTGTTGCCCACCTCATTCAAGGTGGGTCTTAGTCCTCTAACTGGAGTCCTTTATGAGAGAAAGCCACAGTAACAGAGATAAAGCCATGGAAGCAAGAAGCTGAAAGCAAGGGAACCTGGAAGAGAAGGGAGAGACCAGCAGATGCTGCCATGTGCCTTGCCATGTGCCAGAGGAGTCCAGGATGGCCAGCAGCTGGTCTCCGGGGAGAAAACATCACCTGATGATGCCATGATCTGGACATTTTTCTCAGCCTCAGAACTGTAAGCTTGTAAGTTCATAAATCCCCATTGTAAAAGCCAACCCATTTTATGGTATCTGCGTTTTGGCAGCTTTAGTAAACTAAAACACTTGACAACAAAAATAATAATGATGCTATCTATACATTTCTAACTTTGTAAAGGGGATCCCTGTCTCTTGAGATACCTGAAAATAAAGTTTCTGACAGATAATTTAAAACAATTTGCCTTAATTGAATTGAATGTATTGAATCATGTCCCCCACAAAGAATGTTCAAGTGCTAAACTCGGGCCTTGTGAATGAATTCATTTATAACAGGATGTTTGAAGACCCCGTAAATTAAGATGGGACCAAACTGAATCAGGATGGGCCTTAATCCAACATGGCTGGGATCCTTATAAACAGAAGCTGTTTGGACACAGGAGGAGGAAACGGATAGGGAGAGAGACAGCCAGGTGATGGCGGCAGAGACTGAGTTAAGGGATGTTGGCAAGCCCCTACGACAGCGCTACAGAATTCAGATGAAACATGATTCTGCTGACACCATGATTTTAGACTTCTAGCCTCCAAAACTGTGAGACAATAAGTTCTTGTTTAGGCCAGTCAGTCTGTGGTCCTTTGTTACAGCAGCCCTGGCAAGCTAAGATACAACTTAAACACTAAATAATTTCCTCATAAAAACTAAAGAAAAGTAGGAGATTTTTTCTACTAGATTTTTAGTCAGTTCTAACACCTTCTTTGGGGCCATGTCATATTGACATACAGAGCATTTAAATTACTTGCGGAAAATGAATTTATGAAAAGATTATCAATGAAATAACAAAAAGACATAGACAATGTTTAATTGAATGTAAATATCATTAGCATTTAGCTATCTTATTTTCTTCTTTATATGAATTATTGCATTCAAAGTCATCGTCTTGCTTAATGATGTTCTAGATTCATGCTATTTAACTGTAATGAGAGTGTCACATTTTTCTGATTATTTCACTGGAGTAAAAAAGTGACTTTTTTATGGGTTAATAATTTCTATGTTTACTGCAAAAATTGCCTTTTACTGTTTCTTACTCTGATGCCCTTACTGTGAAGTTAACTGACTTCTTCCCATCATGATTTTTGTTTACAGGTTTAAACTACACTCAGGAAACATCTAAGTTCAGAGAGCATGATTTTAGAATATCTGAACACTTCAGTATTACGCTCTAGTGTATCAATGCCCATAAGTAATATTGAACTCTACATTAAAGGCATTTAGAACAATTTCACTTTTAGATATTATGAAACTCAGCACTTGGAAATTTGGAATCATGCATTCACTAAAGTTGTTGATGTAATTAATACAATTCAGTTATTTTGGGTAAGAGATGTTAGTTCATTACTTGATATCGAAATAAATCAATTTTATAGCTATTTGAATTTCAGGCAGCAGAGTAATTTAAAAGTTTATTCTTTATAAAACCCTGTTATTCCACTGAAGAAAATTTCCTTGTATTAGTAAGGTTGACTGGGTTTGAGAAAAGAGGCAAGTTGAGTAAAGATCAAGATAGATAAACCATACGGACTATTAGTACCCACACTCCTTTCTTCTTTCTTCCAGTCTCTTTCCATCTCTTTCCTTTTCCATTTTCCTCTTCTTCCTCTCTCTCCTTCAGCCACCTCCTTTGGCAGGGACAAGTGGCCACACCTTGTGATGCTTGAAGGAGGACTATGATGTCAAGTCTTTCCTTTTCTTTTCTTTTCTTGAGATATAGTGTGTCTGCGAACAACAGTCATGAAATCAGCACCAGAGTTTTTATAACTGGCTATTTCTGAATTGTTTGGAATTTTGCCTTATACTAGTGGATTGGTGGGAGTTGAAGGGGGCCTGAGCTGGTTTGGAGATCAGCACAGTGACTTAGCAGAGGTACAAAGAAGAACGCATGAGCCTTGGAGTCAGAATGGTCTAAATACAAATCAGTCTCTGTCATTTATCAGCAGCTTGCCTTGGACAAGGTCCTAGAGCATTCCATGCCTTACTTCACTTACTGGTGATTGCAGAGACGCATACCTACCCAGTTTGGAGACTCTCACAGCCCTGTTGAACCCGTTTCACTGTTAATGCTGCAGGTTCCTCCTTCGCAGCACAGTCTGCCCCATACTCTAAGGACTCTCCGTGGCACAGCCTCTAACACACTGTGGTCTCCAAAGTCCAAGAAACACATCACTATGACCCTAGGACCAAGTGCCTCAAATGCTTATTTTATTCTTGCATTGATCTGGCTGATATAGGACCAAAGACTAAAAGGCGATACCTGATCCCTAGATTCCCAATTCATTAAGAAGCAGCATATCACTCAGTAACATCTCTTCCTGTGTGATGCTGTGTGACCAATCTCCTGCTTGATTCCTCTAAACAGAAGCTAGACTAAAGTAGAGGCTAGGCTCAAGAGTAGATCTTCGGCATGGGTGTCATGATGCCTGAATTTTGTCACTCCCTGTTGTATAGTTTATCAGTGAAAGAATGTGAAGAATAAGGCATGTAGGTTTAGTCCTCCACCCAAATATATCATCTCCACCAACCAGTTGCTGACATGCAAAAGCTATCATTGAAATATTTCTATTAGGCATTAGAATCCCAGTTCTACCATTTGCTAACTGTGGGACCTTGGACAAATAATTTTTTTAAATGCAATTTTATTGAGATATATTCACATAACATACAACCATTCAAAGTGTGCAATCAGTTGTTCACAGTATCATCATATAGTTGTGCATTCATTGCCACAATCTTTGAACATTTTCATTACTCCAAAAAAATAAAATAAAAATGAAAATAAAAAGTTTCCAAAACATCCCCTTTCCCTCCTACCTCTCCATTTTTCATTTACTTTTTAAAATACAGTTTTATTGAGATATATTCATCCACCCTAAGTCATCCACAGTGTACAATTGATTATTCACAGCACCATCATACATTTATGCGTTCATCACCTGAATCAATTTTTGAAACTTTCCTTACTCCAGGGTAACAATAAAAGCAAAAAAGAACATCTATATCCTTCTGTCCCCTCCATCCCATCCTATTCTTCATCTAATTTTTCTTGGACAAGTAATTTTAACCATATGAGGCTCAGTTTTGTTCTTAGAACTATAAGGAGTAAATATACCCCCAGTCCAGCCCTTACAATTTTCCCCACCCTATTAAGGAAAAGTACTTTTAAAAAATTCTAATACCCTTGATCATCAGAATCCAATAACCTAACTAGACAATAAACGTAAAGCTTATCAGAGTTACTGACTGGGAAGCAGCGTGGCACAGTGGTTAAACGCAGCAGACGTTCTCTCTTTAATTGATATTTTTCTTTCCACTTCACTAGCCACTCCATTTTTAAAACTGCAATCATATCCAAACTGGTCTCTTCTCACCTTTTTGTGAGCATCTCCAATCTATATTCCTCATAAGAGCCTGAGCAATTTAAAAAATACCAATCTGATCATGTCTCCCTTAAATATTTTTTTTGATTGTACAATATTTTTCTGATACTCACCAATTTCCCCCATGTTTCTCTCTTTCCCTCCACTCTAATTCAAGAGCATATAGAAGGTAGTTTTGTATTTTCTGCTTCAGGGAAGGGATATGGAAGGAAAGGAGAAAAACATCTCCCTGGTTTTGATTTCCAAAAGTCCATGCTTATTAATGAGATCATACTAGGTGCCTCTTGACAACAAGAATGAGAGTGAAGCAGCATAAAGTTAAGAGAAGGGGCTTTCCCTCCCCACTTAGAAATGATTTTCTGGGTTAGGGACGGTGACAACCAAGGAGACACAGTAACATCAGACTTATCAGCGAGTTCCGAATGGATGGATCCAATACCTTGCTTTTAGCAAGCAGAATCCCAGGGAGCTATCAAGACCTCAAAGAAGGAAGTGTGTTTATAAAACTGGGCAATAGTCCTGTGCCCCAGAAGCATACACAAACAGCAAAATAGTTCCTGCTCCTTTATGCCTGGCATGAACTCAGCAGAGTCCCCAGACTAATAGGGTCCAGGTAGACAGGAATAGGAGACAAGGCCAGGGCAGTAACTTCCCTTAGAAAGAACTGTGGGGAAGGGAAAATGAGGGATGGTGATGATTAAAAAATTGGTTTTGTTGAAATTAATTTTACAACACTCTGGAGAAATGACATGTTAAAATAGGAAATGAATTGTGTTTTTATTCAAGTATTACATGCAAATAGTTTTAAAGGCAAATAGCATTAACAGGCTTATTTTTAGAAGTCCCTTATTTTCTCCTCTTTTCTTTTCCTGTTCCCTAACCACAGGCAATCACTTAAATACTTTTGGCTATTCTGTGCCCCCCCCCCCACTTCTCTTATATTGTTTTAAAAATAATTTACTGAGGTATAATTTTAAGTGTATAATTTGGTGAATTTTGTCAAATGTGTACACCAAGGGCACCACCTACACAATGAAGATACAGTACATATCCATCACCCCCAAATATGTCCTTTGGTCCCTTCTCAGTTAATCTCCATTCCCTACTCATGGCCCCAGGAAACCACTGGTCTGCTTTCTATCAGCTTAGATTACATTTGTCTAGAGTTTCATAATTTAATATATAGTCTTTTGTGTCTGGCTTCTTTGGCTCAGCTGCTTGTTTTAGAGATTCATTCATGATGTTGAATATGTTATTTTGGTTTGTTTCCTTTTATTGCTGAGTACCATGCCAATGCATGAATATACCACAATTTGTTTATTCATCTGTTAATGAATATTTATGTTGTTTTTAGTTTTGCTATTATCAATTAAGCTGCTATCAACATTTATGTACAGAACTTTGTGTGGACCAATGTTTTAATTCCTCTTGAGTAAATTCCTAGAGATTGACTTACTGGGTCATATGGGAAATGTATGTTTACCTTTATAAGAAACTGCCAAACTGTTTTCCAAATGTACCATTATACATTCCCATGTGCAATGTATGAGAATTCTAGTTGCTCCACATTCTTACCAACACTGAAATTTTGAACAATTTATTGATTCCTGAAGGCTCCATTTACTCTCATGTAAGTGGAGAGAATCACAATTCTATCTGGCATATATGTATGTGTGTATTTGTATATAAGTAACAGGATGTTAGCATTGAAACTTTGAGACAATATAAAATAAAACTGATGCTGCATACTGAAGTGAGGTCCCATGTAAAAATGCATATTTTTGAAGCATGTGAACAAAAACTGGTTTCATGACCTTAGATCTTTCATGCACAGATAGGGTTACCAACTGTCACACTTGGCCCAGGATTGAGGAATTTCTTGGGATACAGCAATTTTCCTGGGACAGTCCTGGGCAATCTGGGAAGGCTGATCAATGTATTAAGGATATAAAAATGTAGAAAGAGTGAAGAATGGAGAGGATTTGTGAAAATATTTCTTAGGAGAAAAATTCTGTCATGTTGTTATTTCACTGTCTCCCTTCCAAGGATGTGTGGTAGGGGCTTTTTGCCTCCCTTATCTGAAGTCTGGAAAGAGAGGGCAACAGTGGAACTGCTCCCAGAGCTTGAAATATATATCCTGGATTTTGGGAGACACGGGGACTGAGTTGGGCCTGATTCCTACCCAGAAGATCTTAAGTGCAGGAGAGCCTGATTGTGAGCTGCTTTGTGGGAGAGTGAACAAAACTTGCTGTACCTGGGAAATAAACGCTTTCCTCTCCATTTGTGGGTTAAAAGATTTGTGAAAGTTCCTTGTGGACTAGCTATGATACATGCAGCAGAAAGCGCTTTTTACAGTGATTTGAAGTCCTGACCAAGAGCATTTCTTGGAAGAGACTGTGTGGAGAATCAACCCTAAAACCAGGGTCTGAGGGGAGACGGACCTGTGGAAGGAGAGGCACTCTGCCCCCTTCATTGAAGTTGCAGCCAGAGGCACCCAGCAGAGAAGCTTCTGATGAAGTAAAAGAGCCTTCTGTAAATATTTGCCTAGCTCAGGTAATTGAAGCCATCTTGCAACAGAATCAGTTCAAAAACGAGTATTGCTATCCTTTACGCCTCCTGAGTGGGAAAGTAGAGGATTGAACTGGGGGCAGGTGGACCTATAAAGGGTTTACCAAGAGAGGACCAAGGGCCAGGCTGGGGAATATGGGAAAGTAGGAAAGGGAAACTAGTACCCAGAGTCGGAAGGAAGGAACTTCTAGGGAAGTACAAAGACAACCAAACCTGGCCGATCCCCTTGTTTATCCTCTTGGTTAATCAATCAATAAATCAATTAATTAAAGATTTATTGAGAGTCTACTCACAGTGACAGGAACTGTGCAGGGTGCCAAGAACACAGATTGAACAGGTACCCAAGGAGATCACAGTTCAATTTAAAGGATAGGCATATATACACATAATTATACTGTAGTATGATGCATTCACAGACTAGGTAGATTAATCAATTTATTTTGTTTATATACTTGGGGAATCAAGGGTTCATTTTATAATGCCAAACTAGTAATTCTCAAAGTAGGGGACTTTCTGGTGAATCTGAAATGGGGGATGGTGGTTTGGACCTGAAGCCACAATGGACTTCCCTCCTCTGGGCTCTTCTCTTTTAATGAACAGCCAATCTGACTTATCTCCCAGTCCCAGGTGGAGAAGCCAGACCCATCGAGCCTTGAACCCAAAGACCCAACTTGGGGGTTCAGATTGCATGGAGCTTGGAAGAGCTAGTATCTATTTTAAGTCTGAATTAAGACATTTACAAATCAACCAGATTTTTATTCATTACATTCACATATTTAAGGCTTTACATACTTACCTTTCTGGCAAAAGTTTATCATGACATTTTTTCTATGTAGCTAATATCTGCACATAGGCCACTGCATAAAGGATAGATGAAAGATTTGACATTTTGAGATCAACATAGAAGAAGTGATAGTCCATGCTTCAAATGAGTGTGGCAGAACATTGGGGAAAGGTGGGAGGCTAGACCTCAGACAACAAAGCTTGAAGATAAAGTGAAGGGAGAGGGGACCGAAAACCTGAAGCTGAGAAAAAGTTAGAATAGAGGAAATGATCTCTAAAGCACAGTTTTAAATTATATAAGACTATATAAGTACCAGTTTCCTATTGCTGCAGTTAATAAATTACCACAAACCGTGTGGCTTAAAACAACACAAATTTAATTTATTATCTTACTGTTCTAGAGGTCAGAAGTCTGTCACAGGTCTTGCTGAGCTAAAAATCAAGATGCTGGCAGGGCTACACTCCTTTCTGGAAGTTCTAGGGGAGAACCTGTGCCCCATCCCTCACCCCCCCCCCCCTTTTCCAGCTTCTGGAGGGCGCCTGCATTCCTTGGCTTGTGGCACCCGTCTATCTTCAGAGACAGCATGGCTGCTCAAGTCCTTCTCCCAGCGCCATTTCTCTGGTTCTCTGACAACAGCCTGGAAAGTTTCTCCACTTTTAAGGATGTTTGTGATTAGATTGGACTCATCTGAATAACCCATGATGCTCCATCTCAAGGTCCTTAATCTTAATCACATTTGTAGAGTCTCTTTTGCCATGTAAGGTAACATATTCACAGGTTCTGGGGATTAGGGCAAGGCCATCTTTTGGGAGGGGGCATTGTGCTGCCCACCACAGGATAATGACATTTGTCATTCAGGCTGTTTGTTAACATTAAATGAGCTAAATTTATGAAAGTACCTAGCAAAACACAGTTGGCACAAAGAAAAAACTGAAAAAATGTGGTAATGATGAAGACCACAATTTAATTATCAGGTCAACCGTGAGGGTATAACCAAGAGTTGGCAGCACTAAGTAGACCCATCATAAGGGTAAAATATACTTTCAAAGGATGCCTCATATATATATTTTTGCTGAAGTAGAAATCATTTGGAACTGGTAATCAAGGGATGTCACATTTGGGAACTTACAAGGAGAAAACTTGGCTGGATCAAAGAGTTTACAGTTAAAGCTCAGACCCTGATATCCAGACACTTTGGGGAAATGATGGCATCTTCAATGAGTGAAGACAACAATCTGTCTACCTTCATATCTGAAGGTAATTTTGCTAATATTAAAAATAGCCACCATTTATTGAATGCTTCCTATATGCTTAGTCTGTATCAAATGAATTGTTTAACACTCACAATGATTTTTGAGGTATACTCTATTGTTACATTTTATAAGTGAGGAAACATGTTCAGAGAGCTTAAATAATTGGTTCAATGTCACACAGCTCATATGGAATGAGCAGGGTCTTAAACCCAAGACTGCCTGCTTGAAAGTCTGAACTCAGCTTCTGGAGACTTTTCCATATTTGGGAACTGACATTAAAAAGAGCCTTTACAAAGGTGACTTAGTTTTTTCAATATAATTTGGAATCAGTTTTTGAAGAACTAGTAATTTAAGTCACTCAATATAATCTGTCCTTTGGGTCAGCATCTGACCATCTTCTCAAATGAACTATATAAAAACAGGGATGGTACTTTATTTAAGCTGCAGTAAGGCCATTTCCTCACTTTAGGAGCCTAGAATGCTTAAAGGATGACTCTGTTGCATTTTAGAAAAAAATTTCAATTGAGAATTAGTATGACATGAGTTCTCCAAGAACTAGCAGGAATATAAATAGTTTGGAAAAAATAAGCGTATTAGTATCTGGCTTAGGTTTGACTATATATAATCAAAGTAAAATTTTACTAAATATTTCCATGCTAAAATAAAAACCCAATATATTTTTGCAGAAAGTTGTTAAAAATTAAGATCATTAAGACACAGAAAAAACTGAGACATTTAGTTATTAAAGCATCAGACCCTTTGTTTTCAGTTTCTCAGCTGCTAAAACAAACATCATACAGTGGGTTGGCTTAAACAACAGGAATTTTTTGGCTCATGGTCTTGAGGTTAGGAGAAGTCCAAAACTGAGGCTTAAACAAGGTGATGCTTTCTCTTTGAAAACTGTGGTGTTCTGTGGCTGGTTGCTGGTGATCCTTGGTCCTTGGCTTCTCTATCACATGGCGATGCACGTGGCAGCATCATCTCCTTTCTTTTCTGAGTTCCACTGACTTCTAGCTCTTGGCTGCTTCTGGTGGCTTCTCCCTCCATTTGACCTTAACTCTGTATGTGAAGAACTCCGTTAATTTGGATCAAAGCCCAACCTGATTTAGTTGGGCCACACCTTAACTGAAGTAACGTCTTGAAGAGTTTACTCTTCAAGAGTAATATATTTTTTCTTTGTGGTGAAATCAGGTTTATTTACTTAAATTCTATATCCAGTTTTTTAATGCCCAACTCTATTATAAGTATTCTCATATTAGGCATGATTTTGGGGTTGAGTTATTTTCCCTGCTAAATTTTAAGGTATTGGCTTTGTTGTATGTTTCCCTATCATTCATATAACTTAATAAAGTAATAATTGTATATGCCCATTTATATCTAAAGGGTATGCAGTGACTGGCATCATTTTAGAAAATTTAATATTAAAATAGAAATTCTGTTCATAGAGCATTAAATACTTGGTGTAATAAATACAGTCTGTGATGGCAAACATAATTTACGGAAGGAGTAATTTCCTAGATGAAGCTTACTATGTTGCCATGTCAATATTTCAGGTGCCATGAGTAACAAGTTTGTGCTAGTACACTTTAAAATTGCTTTATATTCAGTCCTTGGGTTGTTGAAATAATAGCTTGAATTTGGTTACTAGAAAAATAGTATGTCATTAAAATACTTTTTATATGCAACTCTGGGAACATATCCCATGCATAATGTATTCATAAAAAGTTCTCTTTTTTTACAGCTTATCATATAATATGGTATAAGGAAGCATAGTTTTGATGCACTTTAGTTGATTTATGCTTCTCTTTTTGACAGAATGGGGAAATACATTTGAAAGCATGAACAAACATCTTGAGCTACCTAATTTTTGAGAAGGCAGAGGGAAACACACTAACAATATTCTGTTATTAAAACATCTATGGCAATAGACATTTTGGAATCTAATAGCTGTTTGTTTTCTAAATTGTGTCCCTGAAATACTTTATGTCAAAACTTGATGACAGTGACTCTTAAAAATAATAAACTCCTAGAAAAATACTTTTCAGAGTTACTGTTTTATAATGTGGATATGGAAAAAAACAATCTTGCCTTTTATAGCATTGAATCCTTTGGTGTTTAATTCAAAGTACCTCAAAGATTAGTTTTTATAATTGACTGGTGCAGAAAATTCTGTGTTATTTCTTACATGGTTCAAGACTGTGCTTGATTTTGTGGAACAGAATGCACCAGTGGCATTTCAACATTTTTTCACAACAATATTCATAAATATTCAGTCAAATAAATTAATTTTTCTTCCTTGACCATTTCATTAATTTACAAATCAGTAAATAGAAAGGGTAGAATGCTAA